>NW_022989985.1:1523428-1575928 GCF_902827175.1 Gymnodraco acuticeps
TTTAACAGAGAATTTGAGCTACAATCAGCCCATTAAACAGCCCGTACCAGTGGTTATTGCAACAATAATGAAGCATCCGAGAGACCAGACCCCACCAACTAACTGTATATTATATTGTAGGAGTCAAACTTAAAATGTATCGAAACTATAGACTGTATGTATAAAGATCCGAACGTAACAATTTGAACGACAATGAAACAACTTCCTTGGGGTAAGACAACGAAACATCAACTTGAGGGTTAGGCAATTGGTTTTTAACAGGGGGTGCTTTGATTTACTGCAGGGGGGCCAGATTATGTTTGATATTGCTATAATAGTAACATGATGAAGTTTTGTTCATTTCATTATAGAAAAATAATGATCTCCATCATGTTTAGAAGTAAGATTAGTTTAGTTTAAAACAGCAGCAGTTCAACTCAGACCTGAGAGCAGATATTAAAATATTTTTTATCTTTTACGCGTTCATAAAAAAAAAGTTCGAAGATTTATTTAAAAAGTATGAACTATTGACTGATTTTAGTTGACAACAAATCAATTTGTAGAAACACATTATTTAAATCAAAAGTAGCTTTAGGCATTTAAAGTGTATAACACTATAAACTAACTTCCTTTTGAACACCTTAAACTTGTTCCCTAATAGTTGATGAATGCTTGACAATATAATTAGTATTAAAATCTTAAATATAGGATTTTCATATAAAGCATAAATAATTTATTTATCACATTAATTCATTAGATGACTTATCTATGAAGCGTTTATTTATTTATACTTCTTCACTCTCCATGACAAGCTCCTTAGGCTGAGGAAGGCCATGACACGTGACTGAAGGCTCCACGATAAATCTGATACATTTGTCTTTATTTATAACAAAATAACATTTATTGTTATCAATCATTCCTTGACATATTATACACCATGGATGTGTCATAGGAGAATGGTTAGTTATTACTGAAAAAAGGAAAATACAATTGTATAACAGTTTGTAATAAACTATTAATCAAGCCTTCACTGTCCAGTTTTCGTCCCCTGCCTCCTCTCACCCTTCCTCCATCACTCTCCTTCCTCCCTTTGCTATTCTCACCTCCTTTTGCTGACCCCCTTCTTCCTCACATCAACTCTCACCTCTCCACTACATCTCCACACCTCTCCTCCTCAGCGCTCCCTGCACCTCCTCCTCTCACCTCCCTCTTATACCCCCTCCTCTCAATCCGCCCATTGCCTCTTTCCCCCCCCCCTTATCTCTCTTGTTAATAATTCAACAGCAGTGCACACATGAGTGGTCATCGCAGAGCTTCACATGGGGGATCTGGAGGACAAATGAACCATAAGGGTGGAGGAATTAAAAACTTCCCCACGGCTCCACTACAGGGCCGTAGGAATCTGCTGCCTGCCTACAGCCCGTCTGTGCGTCCTTTCCCTCTCTTTCCCCCACTGCTAAATGTTAGCACGCCTTTTTAGGGTGGGGTGGGGGACTTTAAATGCTAAGTATGCCCTGAGTGGGGAGGTGGCTGAGTGGGGGACCGCCTGGTGACATTTTGTCTCTTCACACAGCTTGTTCTCCCATTAGAGAGCTGCAGAGACACTCTTTGTGTCAGCGAGGACGCACTCGTTTGTGGATCTCCAAAGACAATGGGATGCAAACACAAAAATGTAAATTATAGATACTGACACATTCCACGACATTTACTCATGTGAATGCAGCAGCTAATGAATAAAGCCCCTATTGAAATGAACTGGATAAACAAGATATATCCATTATGTCTCCATGTTTAAATCTGCGAAAGTATCTGTGACATATGTATTTCATATACAGTAACTGTAATATAATATCTTGATATTTCGTTAGCATTTATCGGCCTTCATCGGGATTGAAACATCAACAATATATCTCATTCAGTTGGTCCTAGTTGTCTTTATTGTTAGATGATATTGTTGAAGAGTGATGTCACTTTTTGCTTAATTACCACACTTATAAGCAGTGGTGGAACATAATAAAGTACAATAACTGTACTTAACTGTACTTTTGAGGTACTTGTACTTTACCTGAGTAATTTAATTGTATGCTACTCTATACTTCCCTACTCCACTACAATTTGGAGGCCAATACTGTGCTTTTTACTCCACTACATGCTTAAGATCCTTTACATATTTTGATTATTAGATAAAACAAAATATAAATTGACAAAATATTATATATAACATATTATAGGTTAAAATATCCAACAGAAGCAGACAAAGGAAATAAAATAAGCTTTACCAGCTGTGATACACACACTTATGCATCACAATCCAGTAACTTAATATGATTCTGAAATGGGCTATTACGCACAATAAGTATTTTTACTTTTGCTACTTTAGTATATTTTGACGCCAATACTTTTACTTCAGTAAGATTCTGAATGCAGGACTTCTACTTGTTGGTATTGCTACGTTTAGTCGAGATCAGTTGCTTATACACAGCTGAACTATATCTAAATCTGTTAGAAATACACTTATTACAGGATTATTTTTTTTTACGCTAACATCCCTTTGTCCAATCTGTAGTAACATTTATAACTCACTAATTATAATTGACACAACTCCCTCAGTTGTGGACAATTAAATTGGTGTTGTTTTTACGGTGTGTGCTGGCAATTAACAAAAGGTCTACAGTATAATGCTTTAATTGGCTTTGCATACAAGTTAGACCAATATGAAAGTAGTTATGATTATTATATTCCATTAGTTTTATAGATCCACCTAAATACTGATTGCTGGCCCTTTAAGAAGACTGCCAGTGTCTTCCATATCTTACAACATTGTCCTTACTTTTTAATTTCCACACTCAAGGTTGATTGTAAGTCTGGACACATGTGGAAATGTGTTAAAGAAACCAAATAGAGACATGTTGATCTCAGCTCAGTTACATGAACGGATGCTTTCATGTCCAGGGTTACAGGGCTAAGAGATCACATCTTATCCTGAGAAATATTTTTATTTTCCTCAGGAATATTCCTCTATACATGTATATAAAAACGAAGCCTCCAGGTTTTTATATGTCCCAGAGTTCAGCTCTGTCTGCACAATATATTTGTTCTCATGTGCAGAAACACGTTGTTTGGTTCAACAGGAGGTGTGTTCTGAAATAAAGAAATTGACTCAGTGTGAAATCAATTGTGAACAAGTGTTGGGATGTATGGAGACTGCCGGTTTTAAAGAACAGAGGTCTGACTCCTCACATCTCAGGATCACAGTGGGGGGAAATCTGCAGCTTGCAGTGAGCATATACAGACAAAGGCACGGCCAAATGTAGATTTTTAAAACCAGTAAACAATGTAGGTGATCTAAATTGTTAACTCCTTCTCCCTTCCATCTTTTGAAGCATTTTAGTTTCGGTCATTTTAAGTCAGTTAGGAAGGGGATCTTCACATTTTATTGCATGCAGTAGGCCTATAGGCCCTTTTTTCTTTTACTGAAGTAAATAAACAGAACAAGGAGGAACGGATGAGCGAGAAGTCGACTGTCACATGGCGGAAGGAAGAGGACGAGGTGCGATGTGTTCCAACATCCTTTGGATTTCACCACGGCAACGGTCCTGTCAGTCAGGGAGCCACGAAGCGGGCATATGTCACAGCATAGTCGCTATGGCAATGACAGGCGCCCTGATGACTCATTTTGACACATGGAAATACAACAAACAGACTGCCGGCCCACACACACACACACACACACACACACACACACACACACACACACACACACACACACACACACACACACACACACACACACACACACACACACACACACACACACACACACACACAGACAACCGAGTCAGAGAGGCACCGAGAGACACGATCACATCGGACAACACAAACAAAAACACTGGGAACCAACATGCAAAGACTCACAACATAATAATGTACAAGGGTTTGAACACACAAATAGGTGTCTAATACTCATTAGAAATGCTTTAAGAGTAGAAGAAGCAGTCCTAAACTGGCAACACACGTGGAATCACAGGGCGGAGAGCCACATGTCAACAAAACATATTATAGTCAAATAACTTGGTAAAACACCTTGAGGATGCACACAACTGCAAACATGTGCACCTGCAAACATGTGCACCTGCATGTGAGGGAGGGGGGGGGTTTGGTGTTAAAGACAGGAAGGGAAAGAGAATCACTCTTCACATATTACTCTGTGCAGCATAAAATCCCTCATCACACCATGATCAGCTCTTAAGGCTAACTGTTTCCAATCGTTTCCAGTCTTTATGCTAAGCTAAGCTAACCATCACCTGGCTGTCCCTTTGATTGATTGATTGAAAAGTTTATTAACAGCTTGTATATTGGGTACAGTACAGTACAGCTCAAAACATACAATTGTTAAGGGGATGCAGACCAGAGAAAGACTTTTGTCTTGTTTACATCAGGGTCCCCCATTTCCAATTCATCATACATGATATGATGAATATTCATTCATATCTAGTGGACATAATGTACTCAATTAAAGCCTAGTCAATGAGTATTTTCATAAACGTGGTATTTCCTACCCTGTTCTAAAATGTCCCGCCAGATACAAATGCAAAAAGACAATTGAAGGTGACGTTGGCAGCAGGATGTTATGAAATGTTTTGGATAAGGTCGCAGTGATCTCTGTGGGACTCTGAACTGTTCATGGATGTATTTATGCTGTTGCACGAGATATCACCTCATTAGTGTCACGCCTCCCAAAGGATGTAAAGGAGAATTATAGTAAAGTAATGTATTCACTGAAAACTGTTTACCTACTGTATGGACTAGAGGTCTAACTAAACCCTCCAAGAAAACAAAGCACATTTTCAAAATGTTTACATAATTAATCATATTTTATTAGAAAGGAGTTGATGTTATCGGGGAAACTTATGACAAACCTTGACAGCATGTTATATGCAATGTAATGTTATATTTAAAATGTTTAGGAACATTTTCTATCAACAGTAAAGTTTGGAAAGATATGATAAATTAAAACATGTACTCGATAGCTAGATAAAACTGTAATCTGGGCAGATTTACAGCTCCTACATATCATGTTATGTACTTGTCTTTTTAGAAGAAAGGGTATAACAGTGGGATCAGAGTGTATCTGGTAATGAAATACGAGCACAGGTCTGATATTGCTTCCTAGACACGAACAAAGGCAGCATTAGCGAAGAGAGGTGACAAAAAAACACACTCATTTTCCTTGTTTTTGTCCTTGTGAATACAATGTGTGTAATAGCTATAGTGTAGATGGATAGTTTTTCTCAATATTTGGCAGCAGCAGCAGGTCTGATTATAATCTGACGGGTAATCTAAGACAAGACACCTGCCCTATTGTAGTTGAGGTGTAATAGAGTAAAATCACTTCCAGTTTCCACCCTTTCTAAGAAAAAAACTCCACCTGAATTGAAATTGACGGAAAATCAATCTTTTCAATTTTTTTCCCAGAAAGATGGTTTTATTGTGGCGGAGTTAATCACCACAAACCCAAGTTAGCCAAGAATGGAAGAGTGTTTTCATTTTGAACTGCTATAAAGCTGCTTTTTGGGCTTTATTTCAAATACATGCTTCATGTTAGCATCCAGCAGTTTCAGAGTCTGTGTGGTCTGTCTGGCGAAGAGGCCCAGCTGTAGTGAGACTAGACACTCTTTAAGCGCTGCCTTTAGCCCCTACTTTAGACTACACAGGGATGTCTAAAATGAGCAGCCACATTTAAAGCCGGACGGAGAAAAGAAAGAAGGTATACAAATACTGTAAAAGAGGGGAAAACACCAAAATAGTATACAATACATATAGCACATAGGGTCATTCCGATTCTATTTCACTCTTATATTCCACATCCAGCAGAAATACTTGCTGCGGTTTGAAGAGAAGCTTCATTTCAATTTTATGACGCCAAAGTACAGTAGGTCTTACTGTACAGTGGCTCAGAGCGAAACAGAGAGCAACTCAGACCATCAGGGAGAAAAGAGGTTCACAGAAAAGCTCACGATAAGCTCGTAGGTTTGTCTAGACACTCAGCACAGCTCTGTGCACAAATGGAGCACTTTACAAGAAAGACCCATCAACCAGTCTCCTCTTCTAAAACTCCTCTCCATCCTCTTCCACATGCACACACGCACACACACACATTCCTCTTAGCCAAAACGCACATCTTCACTATGATCTGTCTGTTTGAGATTGTCTCCTCGGGCGACGGGGGGAAGGGAAGGAATGGAAGAAAGCGGCAGCAAACATTCCTCCACTAACACGCTTCTTAGTGTCTTCAGCTTTATTTCTCATTTTTGGAAGAGGGTGCCATGCTCAATGCAGAGTCCTCCCAGATCTAAATGGTGTCAGTATTTTTCAGTCTGTAAGAATTGTTGTAACAGCTTCTATATGTCGCTATTGTCGTAATAAAGATCTACGGCAAATAGGTGAACTACAGTATATTCTGTGGCCCATTTTTTACCTCAACAGCAGAACAAACCACTCTTTTATTTAAAAAACAGCAGGGCTTCCTTCCTAATTTTCCATGTTTTACTAAGCATAATTAATCATATTTGAGAGATGTCTCCCTGTTTTCTGATCTGCTAAGATTTCCATTGGCTGTGACAGTAATTCAAACTTGTCTTGATACACTCAAGGATATTATTGGCTACATTTCCACAATGCAACAACAGAGCTATGCCCTACTCATTCTATTGGAGTTAACTCTTTTTTTACTCTTTCCAATTGGTTGTTGAGCTACTGGTAATGAAGCCCAACACTTCATGCACTGATGATTTCAGTTCAAAAGTATTTTGTTGAAAGGGCTTTTACCTTGAAAACCAATTTTACCAAGAGTAATCTGGGTGGACATTACATTACATTACATTGCATTTAGCTGACGCTTTTATCCAAAGCGACTTTGAGACAGAGACAGAGTTCCAATATATTGTTACGCGTCTTGCATCAGTGTGTCAATATCAAATACCAACACAGATCCATCTTAAGAAGACTAGGATAGTTGCAGGCGGGCTTTGGGAGTAACGGATTACATTTAATAGGTCATCAGGACACAAAATAAAAGTAACTGTATACTCCCTTAAAGATAAAGGGGTGGTTTTGGCGCAGTGGTTAGAGTGTTGGTCATCAGATCAAGGGGCGTTGGTGAACTCCAGTTCAAATCCCGCCTCGGCCGCCACTGCGTCAGGCCGTTGTGTCCTTGGGCAAGACACTTTACCCGCATTTGCTCCTGTGGGTAATGTCCGCAGTAATGACTCTTACATGTCTAATATGTGTAATGTGTACTTGTAAAGCGCCTGTAAAAGCGCTCTAATAAAAAATCTAATGCATTATTATTATTATTATTATTATAGATAAAAAAAAAGAGCATATTGTTTTTGGTGTAAAAGGGTCAGATTTTCTTTTTCTTCTGTTTAAACTGTACTCTTCTGTAGGCTAAAACGTTAAGTGTGAATCTATACACTGCTGCCTGAATTGGCTTTTTTGTAATGAAAATAACATTACAACATTACAATAAAGATGTTTAAGTAACCCTCCCAAATGTGATTTTTCGGTGAATTAAGGTTTTAATCTATATTTCTCACAATACGGTATTTACATACATGCATCCGTCCTGTCTTGTGTCAACATTTCAGGCTGCTGGTGTTGTTGTTATGCAGTGGAGAATATTTGATTAGCACACATAAGACTCCTTTTTTGAGCATTGTCTGAATGCTACATGCTATTTGATTTTGTTGCTGTGCATGCTAAAAAGGGAAGCTCCAATTTGTGATTATATATGCTGAATTGACAGTACCATGTGAGCCATTATAGTGTAGTTAAATCCATCACTCATATTGCTTTTCAACCTGGCCTTTAATAGTAGACCAGTCTGTATTTTTTTGCGCTGGACAACAACTAGTTATGATTTGAGCCAGTATCTGAGTTCCCAGTCTTTATCGGGAACATGCAATGAAGCTCAAATAATAGATTTCTAAAATAATTATAATTTTTTTAATACATATTTTTCACTTAGCAACCATTGTGTGTTTTGTTAGGATGTGTTTGCATTGGGAGTAAGGCTGATTTAACTTCAGGATTAAATTACAGATTGTGTCATAATTGTTGGTGTGTGTGTATGTGTGTGTGTGTTTGTGTGCACTCCCAGTCCTATGATTGGAGTTATCCATTATTGATGATGTCCTGATGAGATCAATCAAGCCAGAGTTTTCTCGTCTTTTGGCTGCTGAAGCTGATAATGCCGTTATGACATACTAATCGTCATGTCATGAATATTTAAATCACAAGGAACACACATTCCATATTCATGACCTCTGCGTTTTTTTGTTTTTTTTCTCCAATCTTAAGTCACCCCCCATCATGCATTTATCACTTCGCTCCCTAATTTCAGACCAAATTTATAGAATAGTTACTGTCGACATGTTATTTGATTTTTAAAACTAGAGATATCATTATTACAGAAATGGCAGATCCGTATTTCTTACTCCTGCGCTTTTCTCCGCAGCTGTGACCAGAAGTCCACAGAGATCCAAACCACATCTCCATCTCGTCTGTTCTGCTGCTGCATTGTTGTTTTATTTACCTCGGAGACAAACACCATATTTATTCATGACTTCTCACAAAGTGTTGGTAAAATAAACATTTGTTTCCTCCTAATGGAAATCATGTTTCCGAAATCAGTTGTTTTGTTTCGTGCGCGACCCCAAACAACTTGCTCTGGATAAAACAAATAAGTATGAAAATGAAGAGGCAATAATGCCATTGGTTAGTGTAAATGCATTTGTTCTCGCAACAATCCTGTGGAGGCAGATCAGTAATAATTCATAAACAAAAGAGCTAACTTTGTGCATTATTCATAAGAGTAGAAACATATACACTCTAGTCATTACTATGGCTTTTCCTGGGCCAATGTGCAGCACAACAGAAGATGCTTAGATTGTGTCCTAAATTATGGTGGTTTGAAGTGTAGCATCAAAAACATGGTTCTCATATTTCAAAGCGTAAAACAAGAACATTTCAAGAGAGAATCAGTGCTTTCATTCTGGAAGGAAATCCTCTTTAAATCTCTGCAATGAAAACATGTTTAATTCAATGTGGTTATTGTGCAGGTTTGGAAGATTTTTATACAAAATGGGTTTTGGCTCACAGGTGTGTGTGTGTGTGTGTGTGTGTTTGTGTGGTGTGTTGTGTGTGTGTGTGTGTGTGTGTGTGTGTGTGTGTGTGTGTGTGTGTGTGTGTGTGTGTGTGTGTGTTGTGTGTGTGTGTGTGTGTGTGTGTGTGTGTGTGTGTGTGTGTGTGTGTGTGTGTGTGTGTGTGTGTGTGTGTGCATGTGTTTGCGCCAGGGGCCTCTCCCAAGGAAAAGTGAAGATTCAATATGTCTGCCTCCATTTAAGCACTGAAACATTCATGGCTTCTAGCACAGAATGGGACCCAAACACACACTCACACGCACACATGCACACACACATACACACACACACACACACACACACACACACACACACACACACACACACACACTAGGAAGGACTAGGAAGTGCTGTGTGGGAATATTCACACAGCATTACAAAATAATGGATTGAGAAATACCAAATATGGTGCAACTTGAATGTGTGTGTATGTGTGTGCGTGTGCATGGTGTGTGTGTGTGTATATGGCTTTATGTTTTTCAAAATAAAGCACAAAATGTCCCTTCTTATATTTGTATTGACACTCTTTTACACAGTTGTAAAGTAAAATGATTTATTTTGGAAGCCATTGGTTTTGGAAAATCCCCCTTTAGTTTCTCCAAAACAATATAATGTTATTCAAAGTTGGAGCGCAATCTAACTTCTAGAAAATTGGATCAGCATGAAACTCTATCAAATTAAAGCATCAACAAGACGAACATTCAGAACGTAACCGAAACGTCTCCAAAAAACAAACTAAACCAAACTGATATCATAATCTAATTTGAGGAGAACACAATAAAGTGTTTTGAATTGTCTTCTGGTACCGCTTGTCTCTGCAGACTGTATCCACCAAAGCTTCTTTGCTTGTTGAAATGTGTTGTATGAGTACTGACAGTGAGTGTGAGTCTTAAAGTGAAGTGTACGTTACTCCAGAGGGGGGGGGGGATCTAAAAGTGGTGCGCTCTGAGCAGGGTTGTCTGATCTCTTGGGATCTCAACGACATTACAAGTGGCTTTTATTCAGACATACTGTACACACACATGTTAACACACACACACACTACCTCCCTGACGTAAATACCCATGCTATGTTTGTGTAAGCTGGATAGTTTCAGTCTCAGTCAACCCACAGTCAGAGAGCAAGGAGCAGGGAGCAGGGATGGATGGATGGGTGGAATAATGGATGTAGAGGTGGATGGATGGACCAATGGATGGATGGACCAATGGATGGATGGATGGAAAGGTGGATGGATGGATGAGACATTGCATTTTACGCTGACTGACCACAAGTGGAGATTAAAGCCTTAGACTCAAGACTGTGACTCTCTCTCTCTCTCTCTCTCTCTCTCTCTCTCTCTCTCTCTCTCTCTCTCTCTCTCTCTCTCTCTCTCTCTCTCTCTCTGACATATACCAAATCTTTCTTCATTTCCGTCCTTCAATCACACTCATTTGAATATCCAACATATCTGATTAGCTTTAGAACAAAGTAAACCACAGTTATCTCTGTTTCTTATTGCCTCTGCCAACCCTCTATTCTGGTTCTGTAGCTGCTGTGTCTGCAAAGATACAAGACTACCACCATAACACACACACACACACACACACACACACACACACACACACACACACACTCTCTCGCGATCTCTCTCTCTCTCTCTCGCGCGCGATCTCTCTCTCTCGCTCTCGCTCTCTCTCTCGCTCTCGCTCTCTCTCTCGCTCTCGCTCTCTCTCTCGCTCTCGCTCTCTCTCTCGCTCTCGCACCATCACCCCCTGCTCTTCATAGGCCAGAGGGGGTTCCATTAGCCCCTACCACCTGCTGTGATACACCCACTCATCCCATCTCCACACACACACACACACACACACACACACACACACACACACACACACACACACACACACACCTTAACGTGCATGCACTTTTGCAGACACATAATGTCCTTACTGACTCACTATTACTCTTTTTCTTGTGTGCATAAAATGGCTATCTATGTTCTGAACTTATTTGTGCATTTAAAGTTTGTACAAGTACTGCACAAAAGCTCTGATTCAAAAGTATTTTAAATTATAATACATAGCAGTAAATTATATCAAACAACACTTCCCCCAGGATACAGAAACAATTTAAGGGTTAAATTATTGATGCATACAGTATACCTGCAAGTTATGTTCTTAATTTGGTTTTTGGTATCACAGCTGCATATACTATCAACGCATCATTTTTTGTGGTCTCATTTAATTTCTGGCATGTCAAATCTTGTAGTGTAAACAGATACAAATTATACTTATGAAAAACTAAAAGGACACTATCTCAGAATTCAAAAGGAACACAGAAAAAATGATGATCTTAATAACCTTTCCTGATCTATTTGCAACAAATATGACTATATCTCTGCCGTAAATCTCTCACCACATTTCTTCCTCACTGTTCTCCACATCATTCCCACATTTGGAATCCCTGCATCCCACCCCTCCCTTCTTCTCTCTCCCCTTTCTCTCCCATGCCCCTCCTCAGCTCAGTAGCCGTGGCGAAGACGGGGCGATGCGCTGCAATTACTCTAATTGATTGTGACTTCTTCATTTACATGACAAGTGCGCGGCAGTCCTGGGAACCAACGGCCTGCTCTCTGCACCCTGCTTCAGCTCTGGTCAGCCCGGGACTCTGGTCCTGTGAGTTTGAGGTGAGGGGGGGGGGGGTTGTGAGGAGCGATGGAGGGAGACAAAGGGGGTCTGGCATTGGGTGGTTCGGGGGTCCCTTATGGGTCTAGGGGTCTGGACTTCCCAGACCCATGGGAGAGGGCAGCCTTAAAGGGGAATCTGCAGGGTAATTGGGAGGAGGAGGAGCCTCAGAGTTGTGTCAGCACTAGGAGAGTTTCTGTAAGGTGAGAGTGGTAAAGAAGGGGGGGGGGGCACATTGAAAATTAAGTTGTTGTTGACAGATAATGCCAACAACTAAAATGCTTTCAAAAATCAAACTAGAATTTTGGGAGAATTTTACAATATGAGTACCAACTCTCAGGGGTTAAGGGTGGTGGGAGTGTTGGATGGCCACTGCAGAACAATATTGTCTGCTTCTCGACATTCCTCCTGCTCATCGTCACGGCGACGCTGCCACTGTCACCCCTAACAGGGCAGAAATCTCAAACTGCGAAACTTCTCATTAGTGCGGCTTGTGTGCATGTGTGTGTGAGTGTGTGTGTGTGTGTGTGTGTGTGTGTGTGTGTGTGTGTGTGTGTGTGTGTGTGTGTGTGTGTGTGTGTGTGTGTGTGTGTGTGTGTGTGTATTGGACTCTGCTAGTTTAAGCTTTAAGAGTGTACTCAGCTGAGCTATTCTTATGGTAATTCACGGGTTAGGTATTCATTCGGGTGAGCAGCCCTAATGTTTGCTTAGCAGATAAAAAGTTTTTTTTATTACCAGCTCAAGTTCACTTGTCAAGACTAATCTCATTTAAACAACCTTTTCCTTTCTGAGGACAGAGAGGGCGAGAGGCAGCAGACACACACTCCACATGTTAGTCCTGTGTATACACGGAGTATTGGATTATTGCATGTAGAGAGAGAACCAACCACCCTCTATGACGAGGTTCACACAGCTTCAAAAGTCAAACATCACTAACAAAACAGACAGGAAGAATATTTCATTGAGCATATGGAAATGTAGCCAGAATACCACATTAAGCATCTCCTGGCACCAACGACGCACCATACGGGAGGATTGTGAGGGTTGTTATGTTTATATAACCCCTTCAGAATTGCACCTTGTTACATGGATATAATGGCAATTTTAGATGTGGCTCACATGTCTGAATGAGGCATGTTTATGTGAATTTCACCACATTTTCAATGACTGTAAATGTAATTTTGACTCTCTTGTCTTTGAGATACCAAACACGAAGTTGGTTGATTCAACAGCAATGGTGGTTTGTTTAATCTATGACCACGATCGTTCCCTACCCTTAACCAATTAGCCTCATTGTAACCATAATTACAGAGCTTTCCTTCTCTTAACAAATAACTTTTAATCCAAAACGTGCTTATTTTTAAGTTAATAGCAAGGTAAATTGCAGTTGATTTTCAGCCAAAGCTTTCCACATCGACTGTTCTCCACAAACACTGATTCCTGCATACAACCAAGGCCTGTTCGAATGTGATCAATCAATATAATTCAGACTACAAATGGAAAACTTTGAATGAAACGTCAGCCTGTTGCCTGGACGTCGGATCAAAACATTGCTTCTGTGTCGTTATAGAGGTCTGAATAAAGCCAGACAGGACCTGTGAGTAAAATACCCTTCCGTCTAAAATATAACAGATGGATAAAGCCAGCAACGGTACAAATTCCTTCTCTGAAGAACATTACATGTCCACTCTGCAATACATCAATGCTGTTATAATCTCTTGTAGTTTGGATACCTCAGCGTGTGTGTAAAGCCTGACTTGTTTCTCCCCTCTGGTGATCTCCACAGGAGCTGACCTGACTTAAGGTCAATGATGTCAGTCTTGACCTCTGGTGACCCCTGCGGGGACCCTTGACTTCTCAGAGTTCAAACAATGGAGCATTTCCCTCAGCGGTCAGGAAGAAGAGAATAAGTGACACTGACGAGGAGTAAAACAGGTCTTAGACTGGACTTTTTCAAAACACTGAGGTTAGTTGAACATGACAAAATGGTAAATTAATGCGGTGTGTTTTCAAACATAGCCTCTGAGGTTGCAGAGGTATAAAAGGAGGCGGGGAGATGTGAAACGAGAGGAAAAGCAGAAAGAGAGATGCAGATGGGCGTAAAGGATGTTACCTGCATGAAAGAAAGTGCTCTTTAGCGTGTGATCACATTGTACCTCCCCATGTGACGAATCTCTAATTAGACTTTTTTCAATATACATTGTCAAATCCAATTAGTCCACACAAAAAAACGGAGCATTACTCTCCCAAGGTGACGATAGATTAAAATAGATTGGCAATTTCAACTGATACTTTAAAAGATGCTTCATCTTACTTTTTCTCATTAGTCTATTGCTGTCAAATCAAGCAGTCTAACCTCAGACAGGAAAAGTATCTACTTCCTACAGTACTTTGATACGGCTCAACTAAACTTTTTTCTTTTCTTTTTTCAAATGAATCAAACATTCAAAACAAAAATACACAATTACCCAAAAGATACATTTACAACATGCTGAAAGTTCAAATATTAAGAACACTTCAAGACTTATCTTGGTTTTCAACTGCTAAACATTTTTTTTCTTGTTTTGAAAAGGGAAAGACAGGCCTACATGTTCTTAACAAAATCAGTTATTTTGCATGATAATATAACATTTTGTAAAGTAGAATCAATATGAATGATAATATATAATTTTAAATGTTGGTTCATGTAGTATAAATCAACAAGAACAGTATGTTGGATTCTGTGTACAGTATTTATTTTGCAGTACTGCTTAGTACTTTAACTCAAATGCAATGAAATGCAGACTGATGCTATCTTGTTCAATTCGATATGTATTTACAGTAAAATGTTATGTGTTTTATTGCTTATTCGTTTAGAGGGCTGCATGTGATAACATTTCCATCTGGGATTGCAGTCTTTAGCAAACAGACTGTATGCATTGATTACAATATTTTCACACAACCTGTGATATGAGTTATTGTAAGTGTATAACATATCTTCAGACTGGTATAATGGGAGTATTGTTTAATAATAACTCCCTTTTACTTTGTCTCTTTTGAAATCCTCTCTTGTGCGTACACGCACAGTATTTCCTTGTAGTGAGGAGAGGTTTCATGCCACAGATCACCTTTGTTAGTTGCTGTGTGTGTGTGACTGTGACCTGCTTACAAGCAGTTTGGAGCAGAGTTGCTTTGAGGTTGCATCACTCAGAGCTGCAACTGTGTTTGTGCGGCTTCCTCACTTTGAGCTAATGCAACTATCAAAGACGCTCCACAGAACATGCTTGTGCTGCAGATCGCTTGTATGAATTCAATCAAACAATGGAGCGCGCCTTCAATCTTATCTGTCTCTGCGTACAGACACCGACATATGATGGGGGCTTTTACAGGAACATCTTTCTCCCCCTTACTTCCTCTTCTCCACTTTGCCTCAAGATAGCGGCTCAGTGCTTTGGCAGACATAAGCGCCAGTATCACAACAATATAAAAGAGTGATTGTTTTTTTATTCTCTGAAGGCATTATGTCTTGCAGAGATAGCTAGGTGTGTTCTGCGTCATAGTGTGTGTGTGCGTGTGTGTGTGTGTGTGTCTTTTGTTGACTGTGTGAAATATACACTTTATACACGTTGCCTTTTGAAGTTGTGTATCCTCAGAGAGAGAGAGAGCTCTGAGATAGTGACAAAGTAAAAGGTATGAGGCGTGTAACAGGACAGGAGACACAAACACACAATGTGGACATGTGATCACTGATACACACACACACACACACACACACACACACACACACACACACACACACACACACACACACACACACACACACACACACACACACATACTCTCGGTCTCTCAGCAGGCTGCCAGATTCCCTGCTGAACAAGCCAAGGATGAAACCCAAAGCGAACGTGTGTGTTCTCTCCCTGACCACAGCTGCTCCGCTCTCACGCTCCCTGAGGTGTGTCCCCCACACACACACAGACACACAGACACACAGACACACAGACACACAGACACACAGACACACAGACACACAGACACACAGACACACAGACACACAGACACACAACATACACACATACACACACTCACATTCAAACACACACTACCGGGACAAGATAGTGAGTGAAGATACAGAAACACCCAGAACTTATTAAACAGAGGGAGAGGATTTGTTTTCCTCTGCCAGCCTTGTCATCGCTCTCATCATCGTCTCATTCAGAGCCGGGTCACGACCAGAGAGGCATCGCAGATGAACTCCGGCTGAAGCCACAGAGGGAGAGAGAGGGAGAGAGGGAGAGGTCATGACCACTGTGACACAGAAATGAACCCTTGACTGCCATCGGGGATCGAACGAGAAAGAAAAACGAGGTGTAGGATGGTATATTGCTAACAAATTAGTTTTGTCTCGTCTTTAGAGATTGGCTGTTTTGATTGGCTCCCCAGGTCTCTCTGGCACACAGCAATTAGGAACCACACAACCCCTGCTCTCCACAGAGACAAAAAGCTGGAGACGCCACTGCTGCTCTGCCATGCTGACTGAACCCTGGCTGGTTTCTGGTGAGGGGGAATGTGGAGGAATGAGGATGGAGAGGAAGATACATAAATATAATTTTCTCATGGTATAGCTACAACTAAGAGAAGAAGATTGTGAGAAGATTCCCGACCATAGAATAAGAAGGATTACTTTGTATGTATTTGGTTCTGTTGGCTATAAGATGGAAAATGGTGGGAATTTACAGCAAATGACATACCATTTATTCTTGTGTTCTTAGTAAACTGTCCTTCAGTGAACCATGCTAACACCTAAAGTATTATTACTATGTTTGGAAAAACAGGCAATCCCTAAAAAGGCAGTTCATGCTGTGCTTTTACCTTCAACCATTTTCAGGTTACATTAAGATCTTTGTCCACACTTAAATCCCTTAACATGAAAGTAAAACACCCAAATCTCTTTTGTTTGTTCATTTTAATTCACACATAATTTCTAAGAGACATGGTTCTGATTAATAGATGAGGTTACAGGCAACAGAAATCTAACATATTTTCTTCACTGCCCAACACAACCAGAAGAGGCTTACCAAAGTGTTTCTATGAAAGCACAGTTTTCCTTACTAAAATACAAGGTTGGAATTTTCTCAATTGTTCACTCTGGAGACAGTTTTTACAAAGCTCTGTCACGTTAAATCAATTTTGTTTATAAAGCCCAATATAACAAATTACAGTCACTATCATCAAGCATAATGCAGAAACATACCTATTTTTGGTCTTCTTTATTAGCAGTCAATAATGCATTTTAAAATACATAAATGCTACTTTAGCCAGGCAAAGGCAAGGCTATGACTCACAGAGCTGTTGCCCGTGGTTAGGTTGTGTCATTGTGTAGAGATAGAGGTGAGGATTTGTGGAACTAGCAGTACTAAATTCAGAATAACACTTCACATTGTGCTGCCTCAATCACACAGAATTCTCCTTTTACATACTGATGCTATATTGGCCACAGAGGTTGAATAATTACTGATTAAACAGGCCAACGATAAACTTGCTTCTAGTGCTGGCTCTTTGCTTTGAGAAAGTGTTGATTTAAAGAAAACATAGAATCAGTTTAGGTATCATTATATTCTTAATGTTACATTTTTTAAATAATGAAAATCATAATTTAACGCAGTCTGGATATTCCCATGGTAGAAAAATGTTGAAACCTGATGAATATAGAGATACAATGTGCTATTATATAAGCCACAGTAGATTAATAGAGGCTGGTGTGAGCTTTTCTGACTGATGTGTGAAACATATGCTGCACTATGTTGAAGGAGACTATGGCCTACGCATGTGTGTGTGTGTGTTTGTGTGTGTGTTGCAGCTCTTGCTCATTTCCAGTCAGAGCACCCGTAGGGCCTCAGTGTGTGGTCACTGTAGGGTGTCCTCCTGTCCTCCCATCTCTTCAGCCACTCCTTCCTAACCCAATCTGACATATTCACTGTCCAGCGCTCATGGATATACAGTATGTGACTGTGTGACTGTGTGTGTGTGACTGTGTGTGTGTGACTGTGTGTGTACTGTATGGGTGTTTCGGGAGATCATGATTTGTCTAGGTCCAATAGGACGTGATTAACAGATATTTGTGTTTGAGTTTATACAACTATTAGACAATTAAGTCATTTTCAGTCAAACATTGTCCGGCTTCAGCTTGTCAAATGTGCGTTTTTGCCGCTTTTCTTTTTTCTCTAGCTTGTAAATAATAAGCATTCTGAAGCAATTGTGTCATGGATGTTTTTTTCCTTTTTCTCTGACATTTTACAGATCAAAGACTAGTTGATTAATCATGAAAATAAACTGCACATTATTCGATAAAGCAAATATGAATTAGTTGCATTTGCAGTCATACTCAGTGGTGTAGTGGGCGTTGGACGCGGGGGTACGCCGTACCCCCACTTATTTGGAGCATGATCTTTTATTTAATAGTCTAATAAATATGAAATCATTGCCAGTGTTATCAGATGCAAGTGTGTATTTGTTGTAATAATGACAAAAACATAATAAATTTCACAGTAATTATAATACAAAATAAAAACGATTTCCTTAAAGAATTATGATTCGTCATCACGCTCGTGACCCCGCGGCCGGGTGGGGGGGGTGTCAGTGAAGAGCTGCCGATTTTGCGGCAGCTCTTTCCCTCAAGAATGCTAACGAAAAAGCTCTATAATGGCAGGCAAAAAATGTTTGCTTGACTTCTTTTCTAAAAAGAATATAATTCACAAGAAGAAAGAGGCTAGCAGCACCGAAGCTACAATTGAAGCTGCTACTAGTACTACATCATCAGAAGAGCCGCCTAAAGACATGGATAATGCTAGCACAACGTTAACGTTCAACCCAGTCTCACGGCATTTCGTGTTCACCAACACGATTTTTAATCTATTGATTCGTGTTCCCCAACACGATTTGCCCCTTTTTTTCGTGTTGCACAGCACGATTTTAAAAGCAATGTATTTCTACTGCCTGCAGCACGTCTTTTTCTCCGGTCGGGTCGAGGAAGACCTGAAGCTGTGTGGTTCATAAAAACATGTTCTTCCTCAATATCAAGCCACAATTATTGCTTTTATTTTAAATCGTATAATTTCGGACTTTTGTTGCCGTCTGTGAGGAAAAGAAATGGGGCTCAGAGCCTCAGAATACTGAAATCTGTATTTTTTTTATAATTTTTTCCTTCTAATTTGTTATTCTTTTCAAAATAACACACTGTTATTTACTCACCAATAACACACAATTATCCTTGCTTTTATTTATTGGTTTAATTCCATAATCTCGGGCTTTTTTGGCGTCCGTCAGGAACTGAATTTCAAAATAAAATATCCGGAAACAGACGTAGGGAGGGACATTTCGAGCGTCATTGCGATTGTCAACCTTTCTGAGTTTAGGATGGCCGAAGACACTACACTACCCATAATCCCCAGCTATCGTTTAGGACTACAGTCCCCCGTAAGGTTACGCAGAGCGTCAAACAGCTGTGTGAAATGGAACGAAACCACGCCAGACTATCCAAAACTGGAATCGAACGCCCCCCCCAGAACTACACATGCTGGATGCTGGCTATTGTGTTTCGCCAAATGTTCTATGGGACGTCTCTACTGAACGTTTTCGTTTTTCCCACAATTAGAAGTTGCCAGTATTAAACACATTGTCGTTATCAAATGTAAAACTATTATATATTATTTATTATAATTAATAAATGGGTGAAAATCGCTATATATACCCACATGACAGCTCATTGTTACTTTGTAATTCTACTCCACTACAATTCAGAGGTTAACCTGGTATTTTTACTCCACTGCATTTATTTGAGTTACTTTGCAGATTCTGATTAATTATGTGAAATATAAACAACCCTTAAATCAGACTTTAGTTACACCTGAGTAAAATTCAGGTAAGGTGATTGTCAAGTGCCAACAATCAGGAGAGATATTTGATAGTTGGTGCTTGAGAAGACTAAACATGTATCTGCAATTGACATGAATGGAAACGAGTAATAAAGTATATTCATTACTCGTTATTCTCTACTAATAGTTAATTAAAGACTGTATATTATGGCTATTTTGCACATCCCTTTCAAGATTTTCAAAGGTTTATTGACATATCATATACACAACTACGGTGTAGTTATGCAATGAATGAAACACTTGGGTCACAGGTTCCTCAACAGTGCATTACAAGACATCTGTCAATATGTGTGAACCTCCACCATTAAACTGTCATATTCTGCACATTTCTTATTCTATCTACATACATACGAGTATAATTCATATGTATAATATCAGTTAAAATAAGTGCTTCAACATAGTTAACATTGCAGGAAAGCAATATATTAGACGTTAAGTACTTAGTCAGGCTTAATATGTATCTGTAGATAGATACCCCCAACGTTTTTTTCTTATTTAAAAGAAGACCTTAATCTGTTATTTAATGTTTAAATAAAGGTTAATTCGTGTTTCTGTTTTGCACCTCCTCCTATTAATATCTTTGTACATGCTACACTAAACTGTTTTATTGTAGAGAACACTTTATAGTATCTTCTTGATTTTTTATATTCTATATTTCTATATTTATACTTTGCCCCTATGAAAGTATGTACTCTTAATATTTTTTTAATCAAACACAATAATTCAATAACGTGCTTTAACCACTAGATGCACACAAGGTACACAAATGTTTTCCGGATTTCATATCATATAAACACCAAATCCCAGCATGCATTGCGGCTAAAACATCCAATAAACGAGCTTAAAACCATAGCTGCGGATCTTGGGTAATACCTATGTCCGGTTATTTTTATTTTGAAATGCAGTCCCTGACGGAGGCCAAAAAAGCCCGAGATTATGGAATTAAACCAATAAATAAAATCAAGGATAATTGTGTATTATTGGTGAGTAAATAACAGTGTGTTATTTTCAAAAGAATAACAAATTAGAAGGAAAAAAATATTTTAAAAATACAGATTTCAGTATTCTGAGGCTCTGAGCCCCATTTCTTTTCCTCACAGACGGCAACAAAAGTCCGGTATTATACGATTTAAAATAAAAGCAATAATTGTGGCTTGATATTGAGTAAGAACATGTTTTTATGAACCACACAGCTTCAGGTCTTCCTCGACCCGACCGGAGAAAAAGACGTGCTGCAAGCAGTAGAAATACATTGCTTTTAAAATCGTGCTGTGCAACACGAAAACAAATCGTGCTGTGCAACACGAAAAAAAGGGGAAAATCGTGTTGGGGAATTGATTGATTGAAAAGTTTATTAACAGCTTGTATATTGGGTACAGTACAGTACAGCTCAAAACATACAATTGTTAAGGGGATGCAGACCAGAGAAAGACTTTCGTCTTGTTTACATCAGGGTCCCCCATTTCCAATTCATCATGTCATTTAAGACATATAAGACATATTTGACATACAGATGGCTTATTTACAATTTACATACAGGTGGTTTTTTACATACAGATTGCTTATTTACAATTTTCATTTTAGATTTCGTTCTAATACATCCTAACCGGACATTTAAGACATACCAAGTCTACAGATATACAGTTAGTAACAGAGTCTAAAATGCGAGTATATACATAGATGGGGGGGGGGGGGGGGGGGGGGGGGAAGCTGTCCATTGAACGACAGGTTGAGATTTGTACCATTACCGGGGCCAGTTTTGCAATGCTCTCCCCCGAAGGTGCTCTTTAAGAGAGGTTTTGAAGGCAAGTATAGTTTTACTTTCCTTTACAGTTGTGGGAAGAGCGTTCCACCTTGATGTGGCATAATTGTGAAACTTGTATTCCCCCTTTTTTGTGCCAAATCTGGGTTTCACATGATTTGTGGAGCTCCCTCTGGTGTTATGATCATGGTATTCCTTGACCTTTGGGAAGAATTTTGACATGTACATGGGTACCATAGAGGTGTAGTGGATCTTGTAGACCAGGCCCATTGCAAGTAGCTGTACTCTGTCGTCTACTCTAAGCCATCCTAGGTTGTCAAAGTGGGCAGAGGTGAGGTGGGTTCTAGATGAAAGGTCAAGCAGTAGTCTGACCAGTTTATTTTGCGATGTTTGAAGTTTTATTTTTAGCGCCTTGGAGGTGCTATGGTACCATGACGTGCAAGCATAGTCATAGTACCCTTGAATGAGTGCTCCTGCCAGAGTTTTCAGGGTGTTTTTGTTTACCAGAGAGGAAATCCGGTATAGGAATCTAGTTCTTTGATTGACTTTTTTTATTACATTGGATGCCATTTTGATGAACACGAATCAATAGATTAAAAATCGTGTTGGTGAACACGAAATGCCGTGAGACTGGGTTGTAACGTTAGCTGCGCTAGCAACGTTCCCCTGGCTAGCTCAAGCTCACCTTTCCCATAGGTATGGACGGAGGAGATGTGGCGGAGGAAACAAGGTGTGTGTGTGTGTGTGTGTGTGTGTGTGTGTGTGTGTGTGTGTGTGTGTTTGTTTGTGTGTGTGTGTGTGTGTGTGTGTGTGTGTGTGTGTGTGTGTGTGTGTGTGTGTGTGTGTGTGTGTGTGTGTGTGTGTGTGTGGTGTGTGTGTGTGTGTGTGTGTTCTGCTTATTTGCAATATAGGCTATTAGGCCGCAAGGTGAACCTCGAAAAGTCCTTTAGAAAAGAAATCCCGCTCCACAGAAGTGGAACTACATAATCTTTAGTTCATAAAAAAAGAACGAGTCATGCTTATCCACCAAAGAAAAGTTCGTCGCTAAAATTCCTGTCAATTATTCTAGGCACGTAATTATTGGCTGAACTAGTCCCTTCAAAGCGTAATAATATCTTGGTCAAAAGTAGTGCCACGGTTTGTCACGTGATCGTGCTACACCAATTGGGTAGCTGCATATTGTCAACAGAAGTGAAAGATGGCCGCCTACATGGTTACGCTAAACCAGACCTAATGGATTCTAAACAGTGCTGTATGCTTGTTTTATGTCATGTTTTGTCATATGTCTTAATACATCACTAAGTCCGAGGTATTTGCGTTATATACGCGGTATTTGTGAGAGGTTTTACTATCTGGGAACAGAGTTGACCATCGAATCAACATTGGCTAGCAGCGTTTATCAGCCAACTCCAGCTACAACAACATTCCTGGACTACCATGTTCGCATCGCTAGGTTCATTGGCTGAGCTCGTGGATTATTCCATTAGACTGAGGACTTTTTGTCTGTCTGTCTGTTGTTATTGTTACCCTGTACACGTTAAATGCACTCTTACAATAAACATTACTTGATTTCATACATAGCTGCGTCCAAGAAGGTTAACTTGTTACGTTAAGTAATTTAGATCAATAAAATGCAGTACTTATACCAATGACCATTGATTCATTTATTTACTCATTCATCATATAATAATTTGATGAATTGCATTATTATTATTATTATTATAGATATATATAGATTATTATAATATATATATAGATTATTATTATAGATATATATAATATATATATATATTATATTATTATTATTATTGTAATATGATAATATTGTATTTGTAACTTCAAAATCAATGCCACCGTTGTAAGCTTGTCCTGTACGTATTCCATCTTGTATTGGTAAAATAGTCAACCTTTTCGTGCTTCACAGACGTAATATGCATGTAACAATGTTTGTGTGTTGATAATTTTGACTTTTTGAGACTTTCTGGTGCGTTTTCCTCGTCCCCGCTACTCGATGAAACCATGGCGGTCGCCATTTTTTCCAAATCTGTTTGTTGATGCCGGTATATGCAGCTACCCAATTGGTGTAGCACGATCACGTGACGGACCGTGGCACTACTTTTGACCAAGATATTATTACGCTTTGAAGGGACTAGGTCAGCCAATAATTACGTGCCTAGAAGAATTGACAGGAATTTTAGCGACGAACTTTTTTTTGGTGGATAAGCATGACTCGTTCTTTTTTATGAACTAAAGATTGTGTAGTTCCACTTCTGTGGAGCGGGATGAAACGATAACAGGGTTCACTTTATGGCCTATAGGCCTAATCAGAATAATGTCAAGTCCAGATTCAATGTTGTTTGCATAAGTAGGCTATATTATATAGCAAGAGAGAGAGAGATGCAATACTGTAGTTTATGCAATTTAGGCCTATACATTGTTTATGTAACGTATGTGCCAGTGTGTCCATGGTTTTGACTCTGTGTGTGTTGAGCGCAGCGCCGTCTGCTTTTTGCAGTACAGTAACTAAAGTAGGACTAAGCATACCGGTAGTTTCTGTGGACCTGTCTGCCCGTTTTGTGAATGCACTGCGCGCGTGCGCACTTGTGTGGCATTGTTTGGGATTATCTAAATAGCGTGCGTCCCCCCAGTAAAAAAATACCCACTACACCACTGGTCATACTCATAGCCTACTTACATACATACAAATACATTTAAAGTTTGTTTTATTATAAATAGCTACAGCTACTCTACATTTTGTTTGGGATGAGATATGTTAGTGTCAAAGGTGACCAACAGATGCTGAACAAAATATTTTTTGGAGTAAAGTTGGCAGATGTTAAACTCATTCTCGTCACTTGGACAAGACGAACCAGAACTTTCCATCCTAAAAGTGATTGGAAAGTTGTGCTAATATGCAACTTTAAGCTTTTGTTTGAGAATGATAGATTAAGTTTGGGCTAATTTGAGAATAAAGGATCATCTCCAATTTGTGCAGTACTGGCAAGGCTGTACACCTCAAGCACACACACACACACACACACACACACACACACACACACACACACACACACACACACACACACACACACACACACACACACACACACACACACACACACACACACACACACACACCCACTGTAACAACTTCATTCAATTTAACTCGCATTTCAGTAGCTAGTTTCAATTTAAATATAAATAGTCTGGGGAATTGGAAAATAACATCTACATTAATTTATCACTTTTTATATTATTTCTGTCTCTCTCCTCCTAATTCTCCTGTCTGCTTCCTCGCTCTCTCCGTCTTCACACACAAGGAAAGTTACAGAGGAAGTTCGCACAACTCCTGTGGCTTGGGTGGCTTTTTAAGTGTTCTTTATTCATGTGTTATTTGTTTATGTGGATTAATTATTAAAAATTTGGTGCATTTTACAAAGGTTCAAGTCTGCAGATAATGATTCCTCTCCATTCTCTCCCAATGGGTTGTGTTTGTAATTTTCTTGAATATAAAAGTTGCATAATTCATGTGTATCGGCGGGCCACATCTATTAATTATGTCAGTCTTTTAGGTGCTTGCGTCTTTACCACGTCTTCTTTTCCTTTTATTCTTTCTCCCTCTCTTCCTCTCTCTCCATCTTCTTCCCTGAATCACAACAGTAATAAATGCATCCTCTGCCGTATTCCCCCCTCTGATCCTCTCTCTTATTAGTCAGTTCATGAGGGTCAAATGGACTGTGTCCAAGTTAGAAAAATAAAAAAAGATGAAAGGAAACAGTGGAGGAAAGGAAAAAGTTTGCAATGCTGCTGTGATGTAAATGCCCTTATTTAGTAATTTATAGAAGAGGGAATTGAGCGCAACTCTGTGGAGATTCATAAACTATTGATGTGTCTAATCTTTCAGATCCTGCCAACATGATGATCATGATCTGTGTTATTGTGAGATGCTCCCCCCCCTCCCTTCTTCTCCTTCCCCTCCTCTCTCCCTCCCCCACAACTCTTGTTTCTGTCACTTTCCCTCCTGTTTTGCTCTTCGCCTTCACTTTTCCTCAAAATATTCAACACTTTGTTTTTCATCATAACATGTCTTCATCAGGTCTGTAATGTCTTTTCGTGAAACATCATTTCTGCCAAAGCTGATAACACTGGGAATATCTGTCCGGAGTTCAAATGAAAATGTCTCGGGGTGGTATTTGTCGAATCAAAATGTTCTGCAAACTTTATCACTTTTAAAAGATTTACTAAATCTTGGCTGAATCAGCAACAAACATGTATTCATGTATAGCTTTTAAATCAATTAATTTTTTAATAATTGTATTGTATGCTATCTTGCTGATTTCTGTTTAACCTGCTTTTTCGCTGTTCGAATCTATGAGTCCTAAGGGTGTTGCAAACCAGCATTCAGTATAAACAATATATTTGCATCAGTAAGCTGGTTTTAGTCCATCTATCTAGCTTGTATCGATAAATACATAATAATACATTCGCTCTTATAAGAACAAAGTGAAGATATCCGATTAAATCTCAGTCTGTCCTTTTTTATCATAAATGTAAGGAAAGATATTTAATGTCACTCATCATCTTATCCTAAATTCCCCATTAATATCAATTGAATCACATTATTTTCTCGTCATCTCCCTGGACTCCACTGACCTCTCCTCTCACATATCTGGGAACATTTGACCAGTAGGTAGACAAAAAGCCTCTCTTTCTCTTTGTACAAAAGAAATAGGAAAAATGAAAAGAAAGACCCCTCCTCTCTGTGAATGTGTGAAAGACAGTGGTACTGTATTTCAGTTCTCCTCTTCAATGAGCTATTCGACCTCTGACATTCAATTCATCACCTGCGGCCTTATCTCACCCTAAATTCAGGTTGAACCCACTCCACTTATGTATACAAGGACAATGATGGTTATAAAGAAACAAGTAATACCTGATGTGCATGTCAAAAAGTCAAATTTGCAATTTGTACAGTATTATGTAAATGCATGTTTTTAAAGGAGTGATAAAGTACTTTAAATACATTGAATGTCGAACACATACTCCTCGAATAAAATACTTGTTTACTACATGTGTGTGCGTATCAATAAGCTTCTCTCCTCGCATATTAAAGCGCCTCTCCCTGCGTCAGTTGAAATAATGTGTGGTATAATCAGACACAGTTAACGAAAGCAACAGCAGGAATAGGGATAGAAATCTATGCACATCTAAATAATACAACCATCAGTATACGCCAAATCTCTGCGGCTACAATCTCCCCCCTAAGGGTGCTTGCCTGCAGCTGATTTGTATACAAAACAAATCTAATGTATGCTTTCAACACATATTTAACATATGCCACTCACTGATAAATTATTCAAGAAAAGAGGCTTAAATGTTTAATCGTCAGTGTTTCGTCTTCCCAATAAGTAGTGAGGAAATGGGACGACAATAGGTCCGAAGAGAGGAAGGAAGATATTTTGTTGACGTTAATTGAATGTAATAGGGATGTTAACGTAATGTCATGTGTGTGTAATTGAAATTCACTGTATTTTTACTCTGTCTCTTTATCTAATGAATCCTGACGATATTTCGACCCGTTTTTCTCTCTCCGGAGCTTTTACCAATGTTGCAGAAAAATGAACACAGCCCTGCAAACATAGAGATACAGTCGAGTAAATGTTGCAGGGTCTAATTTTACTCCACACACATAGGCTATTGCAAAATATTTACCCCCTATACAAGCACACATGTGGGGGTCAGTCCGTGTCAGTAACCCACATCATGCCTTGACTAACACATGAACTCACCCAGGACCATGAAGGGTAGATGTGTTCAGAACGTGATCTGTAACACACAGATCATTCATAATGCGCCCATTCAAGCTGTTGTTCAACGTAATAAGCATTCGGGTGCATGGCAAAGAAAATAAACAGAGGCAGGGGGATTTGGAACCAATAGGACACACACATGTGTACATTTCAATGCATATGTACACACACAAAATACATGCACATGTAAATAGAAACGCACCTATCCCCTCACAGTGAAAATGTCCTGTCCAATATTCCTCCAGATGTTAACTGTGTGTTTTTGTAATGTCTTTGCCATAGGCATGTTTACTCACACATACACACTCAATAAAATGTTCAGACACAAATGTGTGCAGAGATGTTGCAGACACACATGGATGCAGTCATGCAGCCCCTGTGTGTCTTTGCCCTCAGCGTGTTTGGCATGTGTCATGCTATCGACAGGAGTAAGGAAACGTGGTAAACATGCCTGAAATTATGCCTGTCGCAAGAACATGGAAGATCACTCACTGATAACATGCATGTATCTCAAACAAACAATTAGATTTATTCAGGATATTGAAAATATTAGACACAACCAATTAACTTGTAAATACATTGACAATACTGGTTCTGTTGAGAATCTAAATAAGGTTATAAAAAAATGGCACTATACAGAAAGTCAGCCTTTAAAGGGAATTCTAATTTTCAGGTTTTATTTATGCCTCTACTGTGACATGCTTTAATGTTCAGAAAGGTGTTTATTTTCCTCATTCTGCCTGTGTTGCAGCACCTCTTCTCACTCTCTGTCTGAAACCAGAGCCCAGTAAGCTCTGATTGGTCAACCTCTTAGAGATGTCCCACCTATCACATACAATGTGTTGGAGTGCTTTGGGATTTTAGCCTTTGTAGACCATTTACATGCACAGAAACGTATATAACACACTACAGGAAAGGGACAACCCCCAAAAAGCAGAATAGGGCCCCTTTAATGTTGAGGCTTGTGAAACGATAAACACTGATTGATATATGTTTTATCGAATTAACAGAAGACCACCTGGTAGTTCACTTGTCTCTCTCCAAGCTATCAAGCAGACATGGGAAAAAAAGAATAATCTTCTCACTAAAATATTATTTGTAATTATCTACTTTTTTCAAATAACGGGAGGTTGGGATGCATAATTATTAAATACATCAGCTAATGATAATACTAATAGGGCACTTGGAGAGCGCAGACCTTAACCAAGGCTGTTTTTATAATTAAAAATCAGTACTTGCGATTTGGATCTGAAAAGGTTATGGTCTTTTGCTGGAGGTTATAATAATAATGATAATAATGAAAGTCTTATTGAGAAATTCTCCTGAAGTTGATGATCAAGTGAAGAGGGGCCACAACACACAGTACACCCACAGTTTGTTTTAGTTTATTTCAGTCAGACAACACACGTGTTTCTTAATGTTTATTATAAGCAGCATATAGTTTGAGTTTGGCGTCTAGGCTCGGGCCTCATCACTCCACAGATTTACAAAGAACATTGAGTGATGATTAGATAACTATCCCCCGAGCCTACAGGTTGGAGCTGGGGTGGTGGTGGGGCAGGCAAGTAGCAGCAACATGAAACACAGCAGCAGGAACATGAACGTAGCAATAGCAAGTGAACACAGCAGTGCAGCAGCAGCATAGCGAGGCAGAGGCAGGAAGACCTGGCAGCTTAAATAGAGCGGCATGTTTAGGAGAATGTGTTTGGTTGTAAGAGGGACGAGGTGCATCACGTGTTAATGTATCATTGGTGCTCGAGTTGACTGCCTGAACTAGCTCGCAGGCTTCGCCACCATTTGTTTTGTTTCATGTTTTTATGAAACTTCGGCTTGCAGCATACACTACACAAATGGTAACACTTCATTTCAGTAAGAATACAAGTAGCTATCTACAGTTGTTATGTCCAAGACACTGCTACCTATTGTTAATGCTATTTTGCTAATAAAAAAGGCAAATCAATCAAACTTTAATTATATTGCACTTTTATACACAAAGGAAACTCATAGTGTTGTGATTTAAAATTACACTTAATACCAACATGCGACTATATAAAAATAAGAAAACAAATAATTCAATTAAAAGCCAAATAAAAAAAACTAGGTCTTGAGTTTGCTCTTCAAACGCTCTTTGTCGCTCTCAAACGCCGCAGATGAACAATTCCAACATATGTTGCTGGAAGGGTGCCAAATCCAAAACAGAATCAGCTTTTCCATCTCTGCTGGTTGCATCACATTTTCAATAGTCAACATTGGTGTTAGATATGACCAACATTTTCCACTGTTAAAAGTATGTCAATAAACTTCATTCTTGACCATTACCACCCATCTAAAAGGATGAGTAGAAGACTTTTTGGGTTTAGAAAAAGGTAATAAGTGTACTTTCAGTTCAAATGATCTTTGTCAAAGTATTGTATTTGCCTGGACCTAACCAAACCTTAACCGTAGGGCTTGCAGATCAAAAGGGTTAAATATAAAAACACACAGAAAGTTAGAGTGGAGAGAGGGGCAACAAAAAAAACAGATCATATTTTCTCTACTAAAACCTTTTTTGTTATAACACTCACTTCTTCCGTCCCTTCATGGTTTTCTCTTTCATTAAATGCTCATCAGTTCTCTCAATCCAAACTTCCTTTTCTGTCCCCCTCTCTGCCTCCTCTCTCTGGGTAAGAATAAGGAGCAGCAGTGCTATTCAGAGCGGTAATTACATTTCTGTCCTTTGTTGGAGCCGAGTGTTATTTTCCATTAATGGCTGGACGTATTATATAAGAGTCTTTATGGGAGTGATAATGGTTGGGGACAGAGGAGATGGCGAGCTGGCAAGTGTATCAGTGTTGCTCTTTTTCACAGGAGGGTCACAGCGGAGCGCTCATTTATCCTTCTAGAGCACACACCCCACCCTGCTGACACTGGGTACACATGTGTACAGCTTGATACAAGAGGAAACATACAGGACACATGCACTCAACTGCACATATACCGTTACCCCCCTTACACGGGCCCGGTTCACACACCTCATTCCCACTCACCATTCAGAAAACAGGGAAATATAGGCCACGGTGATATGCTGATGCAGAGGTTATGCCCACTTTCATGGTATGATTTATTCATCTGTTGTTTGCAAAATGCTGTATGAAATATAGATGGTCTGAGTTTGGCTTTAATGTTTCATTCGACCATGACTGTGGGAGCAGGGAGGCTAGCTAACATGGCCTCTGCTACACACTCGGTTAAATCACACCGGATGGAGGGGAAAGAGGATGCAGAAGATGTCAGGGAGGATAGTCGCATGTTTATTTTAACAAGGTGCACTTCTATGTATATCTTGTTGAATGTACACTAAGTGTGTGTCGTGGCGGACGGATGGTTAGTGATTTGCGTTTCAATTTGGTAGAATATGCTCATGGACAGGAGGAGGAAATTATAGAAACAATACATTTATAAAGGCAGAAGAAGAGTAGTAGTAGTAGTAGTAGTAGTAGTGGCTATTAAAATGGCAGACAGTGGGAAAAAAGTGCAAATATATCCAAGCAAAGGCCAAGTGAACAAATCATGTTCCAAAATCAGATTGAATCTGAGGTTAGCTTTCAGCCAACTTTGAAGGCTGTATTTGAAACCAACCCAAGTTACAAATTACTCACGCTGTCGTTAAGAATAAATGAAGACATTTTGAAGAATATTTTTGAAACATGCCTTATATAAAGTGCCGGCCAATCCATGTTAGCCATGAAGAGATAATTGTATAGAGCGATGACACTTCAAGTGATCAGGGTCAAAATCCACATTTCTTATTCTGTGCAATAACTGAGTATGTAAAGAAGAAATTATTACAGCTAACAATGACTTTTTCACACATTACTTGTAGGTATTGTGTTGTATTAGGATAGATTTGTGAAGCTATCTTTTAAATTTAAAAGCTAGCAAATTACCAGTATATGTGTAGTGGAAGTCCAACAACCAGCAAATATATATATATATATATATATTTATACATATAGAAAACATCTAAAGGTTATGACATCTAAATGGGTGTCCAAGTGAGGTTTTGAAACAGAATGTAACCACCATATTTTGATGATATATTTTCTTTTAAGATATCACATAACACATTAAATGAAAAAGATATAACTTATTGAGAGCCATTTTATAGGATGATCATAAATGTGTGGTAGTTTCTATACATATATTTTGTATAAATAACATTTTCTAAGCATGTTTTTATCCTTTAATCCAGTAGTTGTATTTTATCCATGGGTAAATTGGTTATCTGAATAACACTGTTAACATGTGTTACTCACAGTATTTCTACTCCACAGATGAACAGCAGGGATTTATGGTTGGCTTGTAAATTGACCATCATTGATTGTCTGCAGCTGTGGTTTCCCCATGAGGCCCGAACATGGAGAGATCAATGTGCTTTGGTAAAAGGTAAAATATGTAGCGACCACTTTATCCCGTAATGTGGATTACACACAGACCAGTTCACAAACAGCAGCAGTTTTATTCCTCCATGATGCTAATCACTTGGGGGAAAATACGCTTGTTGGGGTTCATGTACTATTTGTCAGTTACCACAGAAAACCTAAATAATCCTAGGAAATGTTGAAAAGCCATAACATCGATATCCACCGGTGAGATCCGTAATGAGCTACCTCCGTGCCTTACCACAGCATCTGGCACTATATCGGACAAAACCACCATGTTAAATTGCTTTAATGAGCATTTTGTGTCCTGTGGCTCTCTGTTTGATTCTGTTTCTAACTCTGCTTCTGTGAACACCCCAATCCGTGACTCTGAACAATGTGGTCTGGAAAACCCTTTCAGTTTTACTCCTTTTACTGTCAATGTTGTTCATGAAGCCTTATCTAAGCTAGATCCTAAGAAACCGGCTGGCCCGGACAATGTAGAACCTTTCTTTTTAAAGATAGCTGCAGATTTTATTGCTCCACCTCTTACTACTCTTTTTAACCTCTCCCTCAGCACAAATGCAATTCCAAAAGTATGGAAGTCAGCTTATGTCTTGCCTTTACTAAAAGGAGGGGAGGCAACTATTTTAAATAACTATAGGCCAATCTCTAAATTGTCAGTTCTGGCGAAGATGCTCGAACGCCTAGTGAGTGAACAGGTTTTTATGTACAAATAATATCCTGTCTAAACATCAGTCAGGCTTCAGAAAGCAACATAGCACCATCACTGCCACAATGAAAGTGGTGAATGACATTACGAGTATTTTAGACAATAAGCAGAGTTGTGCAGCTCTATTTATTGACCTTTCCAAAGCGTTTGATACCGTCGATCATCGCATCTTAAAGCAGAGGCTACTCAGTATCGGCATATCCAGCCATGCAGTGGGTTGGTTTGTGAACTACCTCTCTGAAAGGTCCCAATGTGTTCACTTTGATGGGCTGTCTTCTGAGTGGTTAAACATTGCTAATGGTGTTCCTCAAGGTTTTAGGTCCACTTTTATTCTCCATATATATCAACAGCTTAGGTGAAAATGTGGATGAAGCTACTTTACATTTTTATGCTGATGATACCATGATGTACTGTGCAGGTCCCTCCATTAAGGAGGCTGGTGTTAAATTACAGGCTGTTTTTAACATTATTCAGACTCAGCTCGCTGAACTAAAGCTTCTTTTAAATGTTGAGAAAACCAAGGTAATGCTATTTTCAAATGCTAAAAAGACACCAGAGCCTGTTTTAGATATTGTTACTATGCAAGGACAAGTACTAGAAGTGGTTGCCTGTTATAAATACCTAGGTATCTGGCTTGATGATTGTCTTACTTTTAAACTTCATGTCAATAAGCTGCTTAAAAAGCTGAGGGTTAGACTAGGTTTCTTTTTCAGGAACAAGTCCTGTTTCTCATTTGAAGCCAGGAAAAGGCTAGTCACTGTGACCTTTTTACCTGTGCTGGGCTATGGTGATCTGATCTATATGAATGCACCTGCCCATTGCCTGAACAAGTTAGATGCTGCCTATCACAGCGCACTGAGATTTGTCACAAATTGTAAAGCACTTACTCATCACTGTACCCTGTATGCCAAGGCAAGTTTGCCATCACTTACTGTAAAGAGGCTCAGTCATTGGTACACGTTTATTTATAAAGCTTTGTTGGGTAAACTCCCGTATTATATCTGTTCTCTGATAACACAGAGAGTTGCAAGCAGCTATTGTCTGAGATCGCATGATGTAGTATTGTTAGATGTGCCAAGAGCATGTACTGTCTTAGGTAAGACAGTTTTTATGTGCGCAGCTCCACTTGCTTGGAACAATCTTCAGCAAGAATTGAAACTGAGCAATCTCATTCCTCTGCATGTTTTTAAAGCTAGGCTAAATGAAATGCTCGTTGATACTATGGGCACTTGTAAATGTCTATAACTATGTAAATGTATCCTGTAAATATAATGTATGATGTCCTTTATTGTTTTATGTTTCATGTGGAACCTATTTGCTGCAGGTCTCCCTTGAAAAAGAGATCTATGATCTCAATGGGACCAATCTCGTTAAAGCGTCCTTGGGTTTCGTGAAAGGCGCTATACAAATTGAAATTATTATTATTATTATTATTATAAAGGTTTGAAATTAAATGAAAATGTATAGAAAAATGAAAATAATGCACTCTGCCAGAAACACATTTTCACTTCAAAATAAAAGGCACTATAGAATTCAACCATGATAATAGAAGCTTCTGTAATGTTGTCCTGGCTGGGAAAAAACGTACAAACACGCAGCACACAGCCATCACTTTTACGGCTAGAGCAAAGCATGATGGGAGGTGACAGTGCTGCCCGGGGCAACATGGGTGAAAGAGAGGAGACAGAGAAAAGGGGATGGGAAGCGGAGGATGGGGTGAGCTGTAGTGTTACATCAGTCTATATAACGATGCACACACATACAAATCATCCTACAGCAGGAAATGAGGTTAAAAGGACAGACGATAGGCCCGCCGGATCCTCTCTGCTGATGTGTTTTGAGTGAGAGACGAGGATGGATAAACATTTAGAAACCATACAGGTGTTATTTGGGTTTTTTAAGTAAAATGAGCACAATATCAAGTGTAAACTAGTTCGCTTATAAGATATAGGGGTGCAATAATGACTCATAAAACCAGAAAAATACTTTACATCTTACCACTTCCTGTTCCCTCGTCTCGGGATCAATTGTGTTTGTGGTTAGAAGCCCGAAATAAGGTCTGTGGTTAACACATGCTTATGGGATTTTCCCGTGTTGTTTTGCAACATATAAATACATTGGCGATTACGCCACTCGTGAATGTCCGAAAGCGTCTATCTGTTAAAAAACAGTGGTTGCTAACAAGTGACTAAATGAGACTACAAAACTTGATCACACCGACACGAGTCCTTCTTTAGCTCAGCGGTGGTGACTTGCGACTGTTGATAGCAAGTTAGCTTTTTACTTCTTCCGATTGCATTTACGTTTCAAAACGAACAACGTGGTGTTAACATTTGGAGTTTATCCTGCTGAACAAAACGTGTTAATAATTACCAATGGGTGTTTACCACAGAACTTATTTTCTGCAATATACCGAAATCCAATGGGAATAACACTCGAGGGAGCCCCTTTGCGATGCTAACTTCCGGGTCTGCCAACAAAAATACGTCATCACTGCACCACTCTTTGCTGATAGGGGAATTGTTGTTACTTTCAGACAGACTCAGGCTAGCTTCTTCCAGTTTGTGCTACGGTAAGCTAACCTGTTGCTGTCTCCTAAATGATTGCCCATCCAAGAGAAGGTATCAATATTGTCATCTTACTCTTGGCAATTAAGCCATTAAGCTTTTTTCCCAAAACACCAAATATGCCTAGAGTTTCAGATTAATTAAAACTGGATGTAATGTTAACTCTGAGAGACTTGATATTTTCTTAATCATTTACAGTGAATATGTATTAAGCTCTAGTTTTGGTAAATTACATAAATATTGTTTACAAGTAATGCAGGTCAGAAAACCTTTTTCTTGGTGAAATGACTTGATTCATAATTTAATGTAGCTAGTGCCTAAGTATGCTTATTGTTTGTCACTTATACTTTATCATATACTTATTTATTTATTTTATGCTTTTATAAGACGCTGGTTATACGAGCAGTGCTGTTTTTCAGACAGCTCTTATATTATTAATTTCAGGACTTTCTCAAACTGTAGATGACTTTTCCAATGCCAAATTACTGCAGATACACGCTTTACAACATCAGGAAGATACGTCCCCAGCTGACACAGAAAGCGACTCAGGTTCTGGTCCAGGCTCTCGTCATCTCACGCCTAGACTACTGCAACTCCCTCCTGGCTGGTCTACCTGCATGTGCCATCCGACCTCTGCAGCTCATCCAGAATGCAGCGGCTCGTCTGGTCTTCAACCTTCCTAAATTCTCCCACACCACGCCGCTCCTCCGCTCCCTTCACTGGCTTCCGGTAACTGCTAGAATCCACTTCAAGACACTGGTACTTGCGTACCATGCTGCGAATGGATCTGGCCCTTCCTACATCCAGGACATGGTTAAACCGTACACCCCAGCGCGTGCACTACGCTCTGCATCAGCCAAACGACTCGCTGCGCCCTCGCTGCGAGGGGGACCCAAGTTCCCATCGGCAAAAACACGTGGGTTTGCTATCCTGGCTCCAAGATGGTGGAATGAGCTCCCCATTGACATCAGGACAGCAGAAAGCTTACACATCTTCCAGCGCAGACTGAAAACTCATCTCTTTCGACTCCACTTCGAGCGATAGAACTTTTAACAAAGCACTTATATACTAATAAAGGACTGGCTTATCTAAAGCAGTTGAGTAGCACTTGAAATGTTTTGGCTCTATGAAACCTGATGTACTTATATGATTCTGTTTTCTTCAAGGTTGTGTCTTCCTGGTCGAATGTACTTATTGTAAGTCGCTTTGGATAAAAGCGTCAGCTAAATGTAATGTAATGTAATGTTAAAGAAACACGAGCACAAACCAGAACCTATTCGTCCCATGAAACTCTGAAAGTCATGTTGTTTGTTCTTGTATCAAAGAAGACATGACACATCGTGCTAAGAAGGATCTAACATGGTGTCCTTCAGCTCCACCAGTAATACATGTTCCAGTAAAGGTAACATCGCAGAGTAATCATAACAACATCTCTTCATCATAATGCCCTGTAATGAGATTTCCAGCCTTTCTGCACCCTCTCAAACAGAAAGAGGCTGAAATTGGTTCTGGCAACAAGAGGAGAGACAAAGTAAATGTGTTTGTTGCAAAAGTAATATTTTTTAGCATGAATGCAATGAAGGATCACTGTGGGATGATATCAAAAGGTCTGCAGAGAAGATGCTTGTGTTTGCAAAACCGTGTTTAACATTTGCATATGCATGGAGGGTAAATGCACAGCCATCCATGCGTGTTGAGTTGCTTGCGCAAGCGTGCACGTGTTTACACTATATGTCAACATTTGTGTGGTTAAATGATTTCTGATTCTTTGCTAGAATGTTAGGGTGTGTGATCTAAAGACCCGTAATTAGCTAATACAATGAATCATTATCGAGATGGCACTCGTGATTGAAAGCAATTTGTACGTGATCTTGTGTACATGACCCTGTTGTGTGTGTGTGTTTATGTTTGTGTGTACCTGTATACATGTCTGTCTCCTTTTATTTCTCATACTAGGTGAGAGTTGCGAGCAGGTTTTCTCATTAGTGAAAAAATAAAGCTCTTTTATGCCTTTAGCCCACGAGACTCTAAAGATAAAGGGAGAAGAACAGGATGACAGACAGGGGCTGGGAGGGGGATTATAGAGAACTGTATGATTGATTTACAAAGTGACTAAGTATGTTTTAAATGAGAGGAAATATAGTGAAAGCAGAGGGAAGAAATAAGAAACAAAACTGGTGGGGTTGAGGCAGAAGTAGTAAGACAGGGCAGACAGCAGACGTAACGTTATTTATGGGCTGAGAGAAAGGTAACATGGAGCAACATCACAGACTGGATTTGTCTTCTAAAAGCAATGTGAAGACTCTGAAACACTCATACATGATAAAAATGCACACACACACACACACACACACACACACACAGTAGTGCACTAACACACCTCTAATCCCATTCATCTATCAATATTTCAGCGTGGAAGAGTGGGGAAGCAACTGTTACTAGGCAGATTGGGAAACAATTATTTACAAATTATAATCAAGAACAACTAATGAGAAAAAAAAACGTTACATAAAAGATTTAAGAAATGAGTCAAACTACTAGCATTTAAGTGGGGTCATGATAGATATGTTATTATATTATATAATTAAGTAAAAGTAGCAAAAACACAGTGTAGAAAATACCTTTTAACAAGTAAAAGTGTAGTTAGCATTTTATTAGCATTACCTTAATTAAACGTACTCATTATGCAGAATGGCCAATCTCAGAATTAGATATATGATATTATTTGATTATAAATATGATTTATTGATGTGTTCATCAATTTAATGTTGCAGTTTTTTATATTTTTGTATATACTGCTAGGTGTTTGTGAATCTTCCCCCAGGGATCAATGCAATTTCATCCTATTCTTATATAATAAATCCTAATTTATCAATTATAATAATCTAAATCTACAAAGCAACTAAAGTTATTGAATGCATGCAGTTGAGGGAAAACTACCCTATTTCTATGTCTTCTATGTCTCTGAGATGATGTGGAGGAGTATATAAAGTAGCAGAAATGGAAACTAAAGTCAAGTCCATGCACCTCTCACGTCTCACACAGGGAGCTTTGAGCACTTAGTGAAACACCATGTTCACTAAACACAGGTCATTGCTAGTATTGCAATATTTAGTGGCATGTAATCATTAGATTCTCTTTTTGCCACATCTAGCTAATGTGCACCCACTGCAAAGTCCCCTGCTGCACCCATCACCTCATTGGTCTGTCTGCAGAGTCAGAGGCTGGCAGGCTGGGTGCAGGGACTGAATCAGTATCCAGGGAGAAAGAGGGGGGATCACATCTGGACCACAGGCTGAGTGAGAAGAAGAGCAAGAGGAGGAGGAGGATGGGGGAACACTCAGTTGAATGAATCATTGCCCACACACACACTCATACACACCGTCAGCCCAGCTACCCTTCCCCACAGCATGTTGCACCCTGCAGCACCCACTGCCATACAGCTGCCGACCCCCTTTTAACACAGACAGTGCATTCAACTCACATAGAAGCTCAGACAGCCACATGCATGCTATATCAGATTTAATTTCCATTATATATTTTTCCCATCCATCTAACTCAACAACGGAAACTTTATAGACTGCCACATTAAAAGTCCTTTCATCAGCACTGAATTTGCATTTATTCACGCTTGGAAATTTGAAGATCAATCTAAAAGGAGTGCCCTGTGGTCATGTTTGCCCTGTTGTAAATATCATCTCCCAACTAATGGCATTTACACTGACATTTGTACCACTCCACAGATGGCGTTAATGTTTTTGGTAATGCCCAGCGTGCTGTGATGCCTCCTCAGGAGAACTTTGTCCCTCAGCTTTTTTCCCTCCATGTTTGTGTTTGCGTGTGTTTTCCACGGACACACACATAGGCACAGTCAGGCAGTCAATGGAGCTCCAGTGTGGGGCGGTGATTGTGCTGGTCAATGTGCCGCGCTGCTGTGTGACTGCATGCCCCCAAGACTGAGGCTGAGTCTAGACACGAGTCAGCCAAGCCGCCCTGCTGACCTATATCCTACAGTTACAGTAAGTGAGAGGCATAGAGAACCACAGAGAGAGAGGGGACGAGCAAGGGAATAGAGAGCGGGATGGGGGGGGGAGACACGGAGAGAGGATGCAGAAAGTGAAAGGATGCCATAAAGTAAGAGAGCAAATTGAGAGAAGGGGGGGAAGAGACGGGAATGAGAGACAGAGAGCGGGCGGACATGCAGACAGAAAAGAGGGGGATGGAGAGGGGAAAGTGGGAAAGTGAGGGAGCGATGCATCTATGGATAATTCAGAATCAGTTAAAAGGGGGAAGGGAGGAGAGGAGAGAGTGGAAGTGGCAGCCACTAAAGCAAAGAGAGAGATGGTTAAGTACAGTAAAGAAACAGAAAAGAGAGCACAGAAAAAGTCCCAGTAGGACGACAAACACATTACATTATTAGCAATATATTATAAAAAAAACAATAGTTGCATCAAAACTTGCATCAGGACGTTACCTTCCAACCCTCTTTAATATGATTGTCAATATTGCTAAATAAATTGAATATTTTCTATATAAATTGCAATTTTCCTTGGAATTGGGGATTACATTTTCAGTTATTTTCAGCTGGAAATAAGGGCGATCATCAATTAAACATTATTGAACTTTTAAACTCAGCAGCATGTTCGTACAACCAATAATTCAGTCATTGAAATGCGAATAAGATATCTTAATAATAACAATGTGCTTAACTGGACAGGTAAGCTGCTGGGTTCAGCAGCTTACCTGTCGTGACATTCAGCAGGTTGGCCTTGAACTTTATACAGTACGGGACACCATTTGTATTCAGATGTTAATCACATTCAGTATTATTAGTAATTTACGGTTATGTTCTTGCCATGAATATTGCCAGAAAACATGCAGTTAATATAATTATACCATAATAACAAAAACCACCCTTTTCTGCAGTGTTAGGTCAACAGAAATATGCATCAGTGAGCTTTCTGACCACATTTATTGCATTGTACTGACTCCTGTACATCGTGTTATAGTGAATACATGATCATTGATATTGTAAATACACAATCCTATTATCTTTGGCACAGCAGCCATGCTTTTGTTGAGGTTTGTACACATCCAGACTTACTAAGGCCGCTCAGAAGTAACTTAGTGTTTACCATCTCAACCATAAACCTCAATGGACAAATCATCATCTATGTCTTTCCAATTTTTTCTTTCTCTTTTCCCATTACTCTTCCTCCCATGTATGGGAGAATGAATAGGCCCAGACAGAAGAGGACAAAGACTTAACATGTTTTTCTCTCTTTTCTTTTGCGTATTGAGAGGATGAGCTGGACTGTACTAATAGTCTTTGTGTGTCTGAATGGGACAGAGGGCTTTTTGTGTGTGTGTTCCAGACAGCGGCGCATAAGGCAGGACTTAAGTAGATGTTCGCCAAAGCGTACGTAATTCCAGGGAAATATCAACTAATCCCTACACTCTTCTACCCAATACCCCTCCCTCAACATCCATTCTTCTCCTACCTCCCACTCATCATCCCTATCATAACTATCTTCATCATCCTCACCATCATCCTACCATGTCGTTACATTGAGCCTTTAAAGTAATAGCTCTCCTCTTATTTCATAATCTGACAATAGTTTTAAGAATAGAAGTGTCAAAATTCAGAGATGTACATTCAGACATGCTATCACATACTACACTCTCTCTCTCTCTCACACACACACACACACACACACACACACACACACACACACACACACACACACACACACACACACACACACACACACACACACACACTCTATGGGGGATTGTTGTTGTTACTTAATCCTGGTGGATTAACAGACTAACAGACTCATTTTACCTCAGCCCAAACAAAGAGAGATGTCAAATCATCAACCCAACGCTCAAGGTGATGATCGTATTAACGTGATGAGGCTTCATGTGTGTTTTTGTGTGTGTGAGTGTGTTTGTGGGGGGTAGGGTGGGGTGTGATCGAAGTGGGGAGTAATCTGGCTCCCACCGCATGACAATAAAAAAAGCAAAGGTTGAAATGCATAACACCTGTTGGGAATTCTTGCTCCGGCACGTACACTTTCTTCCACACTGAAACACTGCAGAATCATATTTTACACATGCGGGCACACATATTAGACAGCAGCATTAAAGCACGCACCAGCACTTTGATTGGATGTCATTAGCCAATGTGCTAACTCCAATATTCTCACCGAGCTGTGAGTGTAAACTGCTTAAAGACGTAATCTTATATGCTCGGTAGGAAACACAGCGTTCTGTCACACAGTGGTGCTGCAGAGTGTCCGCTAATCCACATGCTAGACTCCAGATTAACGAGAGGGGATGGGGATGTGGGTGAGGGAGGGGTTAAAAACATGCCGCCCAGACCCACCCCCACACCATACTCATCTCACACACACACACACACACATGATCACTCCCCCTCCCTTCAGATTATAGCGCTTAGTGCTGCCCCTGTGCGACAGACAGTAAGAGGATCTCTGGGTGGCGTCCCTCAGGGCTCCGCCATTGGTCTTCTAGAAAAAGCCCCCCCCCCCGTACAGGACACCTACGGTTAGGGTACAGGTCAAAGGTCAAGGGTTGTGACGAGTTGGTTCGAAAATATACATCTGTTTGTTTTGATGAGACGGATTAAAATAGATAAAGCCTGAAGAGAATGAGGAAGAAAAAAGGCTTAAAATTCACTAAAGCGTGACGTTTTACAAGACTGGAGATGGATATCTGATTATGACTACAGTCCAGGTTGTGACATAAAATGATTTATAATTATTCTTGAAAGGCTAAGAATTCACACACACTCATTTAAAGTTTCAGTAGCCCTCTTTAATAAAGACAGGAAGTGTCTCTTTCTGCAAACCGACCCGTCTTTCACAAACCAGTGAATATTAAATGAAGACGCTGATTTGCAAAGCTGTTGCCGTATCCTCCGTTGGTTCATATCATTACTAACCACTTCGGAAAATCAACATAACTATCAAGTAGCCCTGAACATGAAAGCCTCAAACAGTCCCAGTTTGCAATTTCCTCCCCATTTCAACGTCAACGTTTATTAAGCTCTCCCAAAGAAATCAACGATGACTAAATTATTTTGAGATAGAGCCTCAGGCTACAGAGGCATATTCAATATGCCAACCAAAAAAAAAATATATATATTTATATATATATTAAGAGGAACAAGGAGAGAAGGGGAAAACGACTGACTCAAAGTAAAACTAGATTTAATATCTTAATGGCTTTGTGTAATGAAAAAAAAAACAGATAATAGAGAAATCCAATTAAAATCTGATGATTGGCACTGTGAGGTAGAGACTTGAGACTGTTTGTCTGAACCACTGGCTCTATTTAAAGCTTTGATTAGATGATGCTAGTAATAGTGCCAGCCAGACTAATAGGTTGTATATTTTTAACTCAGATATACCACAGGCTCTAAGCACTTAACACAGATGTACAACACTGAAGCATCAAAAAAGGAGGTTCTGAAAAAGGGGATGAATACAAATAATAAAGCAAAGTCAGTGAGCAAGTAAACGGAAGACAAGGGGATAACATTTCTGATTTGAATTAACACATGAAATCATACTGAGCCATATTCAGATAGTGTGTGTGTGCATGTGTGTGTGTGTGTGTGTGTGATGGGTAAGTGTTTCCCCTAATGCTTCTCAAGGTGACTTGGCCTTCCTCCTTCAGGGCTTTCCTTTCAATTCTTCTTGGGATTGAAATTATGATGAAGTAATTTTTCTACAGAAATTGCCTATGTCACTTGTGGTATCTCTCGGCAAATTTCTCAAGTGTATTTCTCAATCTCTCCCTCTCTCTCTCTGTGTGTCCTTTTCTCTTCATCTCTCATCTCTCCCTCTTTGGCTTTCTTTCTCTGTCTTTGAGTTCTCACTTGACATGTCAATGCGTCAATGTCACATTATACGGGAGCAATATATGTGAAACAATTTGGTGCATGATGAAAAAAATGAATGAGCAACCTCTATTTCACAGCAAAACAGTCTTGGAGGTGTATGGCCACACTCGCATACATATATAAATATATAAAATGCCACGTGCACAGACACACAAATACACAGACACATGATCTGCTCGTACCCAAACACACACCACGGTGTCGCAGTGAAAAATCACCTGCTTGTTTCAGGGGGAAATAAGAGGCAGTGTGAAACATGTGGTAAGATCGGAGAGGGAGATTCCTCAGAGACCTGTGGCCTAATTTCTTATTTTCAAGAGGAAACTTATCTAATTATATATAAGTTAACTTCCTAGTGGTCGATTCAAGGACAACACTGACTGGTATGATGAACAGCCGTAAAAGAAACAAGGCTACCACATCCTGCTGTCTTCTCTCTCTTGTCTCTCAACTCACAATCATATCTCTCCACTGGTGTGCTGTTCACACAGTAGCTTGATCATAATGAGATACTGCGGATGTGTGTGTGCATGTGAGTGAGTGTGAAGGTTAGTTCTGAATTTTGCATTATGTTTGAGTTGCTTTTCACATTGGGTCAAAATTGAAATGCATTAAATAACAAATTCATTAATCCAAAAGAAAAGTATTCTGCCAGAGATTGCTCAAAGACTACAACAACCTAAGAATAAAAAACAGCAGAATAACAATGTAAATATATATAAGAAATGTACTAATCAATATAAAGTGTGTAAGAAATAATCCACACTCAAAATCAAAGATGAGAAAATCGAAATGCTCTTGTTTGCATGCATTCATTCAAACCTAAACATAGATTATCATGTTTATTCTTTTTAAATGGCCTTGTATGATACAGATTAAGTCAGCAAGGTGCTTTACATTTGAATCAGATCTACTCAAAAGGGGGTAACTGTAGTGAATGCACGGGATGTCTGCCACTATAACTCCACTTCGCAGCAGGCGGTGGGATGAAAATGAATATATATTTGCGATCATTCTGATTTGCAACACTTAACCAACACATATCATTAAATATACGTTTGGCACATGGCCTGTTTGCTCGGGGTTCAAAGCAACATCTCTGTATAGCAGACAGAGCATTAGATGTGATGGTCAAAGATTTGTAAGGGAAAAGTCCGTGCATGGTTTTAACTGTGTTCACTCCAAGAATCAATCACATTTTGTTTAGATAGCCCAATATCACAAATTACACATTTGTCTCTGGGGGCTTATCAGTTTGAACAGAATACGACTCCATATCCTTAGACCCTTGCATCGTACAAGGAATTAACTCCCAAAGAAACCCCACGATAAATGGGGGAAAATATGGACGAACACACATGCAATAGGTGTCTTGTGTCTACATTAAAAACATAAAACAATAACAACATAAACAGTGCTAATGTTAGAAAATATGTGTCTATATAAAAAAAGAAAATGAAGAAGGATCCAGGAGGTGCAACAGATTGATAAACATCTATGCATAGCAGTGACGTATAGCTATGACGTGGCTGAATTAAGACATTTACTGAAGGGAATGTGACTATCCATCACCAGGGTCCCAGGGTCTGGTGAACGGCCAGCAAAAGAGCTACATGTTACTGCAGGTAATCAGGAGTGGGGATTGAAGTCAAGGCCCAGGAAGAACGCCGGCAGTTGAAGAAAGTGACCAAACGGTTGTACTACGCTTACGTTCTAGTCTTTGGCGTAAATTGGGCCCAAAAAAGACTTTCTCCCATTGACTTACATCGGGAAAGAGACCTTCATGATTTTTTTCCTGAATCATTGCTGATAAACACAATTCCAATCAAAACACTTCCCAAAGACTGCAAGAAAGAATAATATTTAACATGTTCACCATGTTAGTGGAGCTTACCAGCTTGCAAATATTGCTGATAGACACATTACCCAGAGTCAAGCTGAGACTGGTAACTGTATTATTAAGGTATTTTGTCATAAACTAAAGAATTTTATAAATTGAAATGTTACATCTTGTGGTGCTGGTGGAACATTTCAATCAAAGTAATTAGGATGAATCCTATTGGCACATGAATGTACCATATTTCATTGGCCATCCATCCAATAGTTATTGATATATTTCAGACTGGACAAAAGTGTTGGACCAACAGACAGACTGACATTGCCGTGCCTCGAGCCACACCGCTAGTGTTGCTAAAAGAGAGAGGGAAGACAAAAAGGAGGAGAAAATGCATGTGAAATAATAATGTTAGACGTAATGGACACATATATTCATAGCCAATTCGTTCAGTATACATTTTACGACCTTCAATAAAGGATAGAAAGGTAGACAGACAGACGGAGATGGAGCAGGCAGCGCTCAGCCAGCCAATAGAAACAGACAGTGAAACATAAAGGCAGAAGGACCGAAGATCCCATCTCGGCGCAGAGTGCTGCTTTCTCCTTCTCCAAGTTCAGCCCTTAGGCATGGCCCGGGCTGCTTCTCCTGCTCCCTTCCTCCCTCCTACCACCATATGGACAGAGCAGCCCATACTCCAGTATGTCTCATCAAAAAACAACCTATATGTTCCTTTTCTTCTCATCCCCGCCCAACAGACGACGTAATTTAAACGTAATTTCCATGCTATCCCTGTGGCTTTGGGAGAACAGTGAATAGTTGGCAATGAGGGGTAATCCTTCTTAATGGAGTCCCCAGCCCTCAGATGGATTGAAGTCTACACAGCAGATCACATAAGGACACTTTTTATTGCTTCGACAAAGAGGGCCGAAACCTTTTTTGTGTTTTAAAGTGCTAACCACCCCCACCTCTTTCATTTTAACCCCCCCCCTGCCTGTCTCCTCTTTTCTTTATCGGCCTCTTCTGTCTGCATGTCTTCAAGAGCATTTCATCCTGACCAGTCTGGGATTTTATCACGCCTGCTTTGGTCATTACATCACAATTACGGAGCTTTTGGTGTACAGGAGAAATAAGAGATGGAGAAAAAAGGGAAGAGTGGAAAAAAGCGACAGATGAAATGTAGGTCAGTGGAGATGTGCTTGGGGCAGTTTCTCTCTCTGTTTCTCTCTCTCCCTGGGCCAAAGCTAAAGAGGCTAAAAGAGACTGGGGGTGAAAGTGCCTCTCAACCACACCTGCCTCTCTCCTACCTCGCTCAGAAGCTTCGACAGTGTTATCTCTCAGAAAATCTAATGCCAGACGCTGAACGCCGGGCGTGATGCTAACCGAGTCTGACAGGAGTGGTTCTTTTCAGCACCGACAGGAGAGACACTCACTTCTGCCCATTCATGACAAGATCCATTTTCACATTGTCTTAATATTTTGCTGAGCAGAGCACCGGAGGTCACCAGGAGTCTGGTCCTGGGTCAAAAGAGACCTGGTGGGGTCGACCCCTGATGGGGACAGTGAGAAAATAAGATAACAACACCAGTTATAATTATTCCCCACTACTAAGAGGAAATCATAGCGTGACAAACTGTGTGCCTTTTTCAATTCAAAAGCCAAATAGATTTCAAACTAATTTCCCTACAGTGCAGCAGTACAGTGAAACATCTTCCAACATATCTGAGACTGAGCATTTCACAGAGCACTTGTAAAGTGGCCTTATAGAAATGGCTGCAATGTAACCATGTAACATATTCAATTTGCATTTGATAACATTGATTGTTAGTCCATAAAACACTGGGAATACTGCTACATTTCTAGTTGTAATATATTAGGGAAAAGCCTGTTATAATAAACATATTATTAATCATATTAACAATACAATCAGCAACCCAGAGGTTTCTTAGAGGAAGCAGAGGACCCCACCCTGAATGCAAACCTGGAGACACCTGAGACAACTCATGTCATCGAGCTGCTCTTCCTTCTGTGACATGAGATCTGTCAGTCTCTATACTGTATATTTTTGTAAGCTCTAGCAAAATTATTTAATTATTGTACTAAATACAAACATAACTTTATGTAACAATCGTATGTCCTTTTCTGTAATACATAAACATTGGACACGTTTTTGTGATGATAAAGTCTCTTGGACTAATTTACATATATGCTTAAACGTATGACATCTCCATCAATTAAAACATATATTACATAAATATAATATATATAAATATTGATTTATATACTAGATCAACAAGAAACAATGAACAGTCAGTATTATTCTAAAGTATGGGTTATCACTATGTTTTCATCTTGTTGGACACTAATCAGAAGATTTTTTTAATTGCAAAAATATTTTAATTAGAAGAAAACATAATTCGAACCTAAAACTGATCCAAACTTATCAAATGCATCCAGTTTGTCACTAGACAAGAGTCTGCCTTCACTTTGAGACTTCAAATTAACTTGGTTTAACTGTGTTAAATCAACTTAGTTGTGTGTGAATATATATACCCCACGTTTATGAAAAATAAGAAAGTAGCCTAATAAATAATGTCATTCCACGAGACATAACCCTCGAAGCAGAGATCAGATTAAAGATATACTTCCTCTTTATTGTGCGTGCAACACAATAGTCTGAATTGCATGGAGCTGCCTATGAGGAGGGTGACATTAAAACTTTGCTGTGACTGTGTCTGTGTACTGTAGCGACATAGTGCGCGCGCGCGTGTGAGTGTGTGTCTGTGTGTATCAGTGTGTGTGTGTGTGTGTGTGCTCCGGGCTGGAGGCTGAGCAGGAGAGAGTGGGAGGAGCAGAAAGTGCTCCAGTCCAATCAGGGCCGCCGGGTAAAGCCTCTCCTATACGCTCTTCCCTCCCTGAGCCCGCAGAAAACAGTGAAACCCTCCCACAGAGGTGAGAGCGTAGATGTCATGAGAAAAGCGACCGCACGACCACAGCACAACGACCGAAGCACCGACCGACCTCAGCCCGCCTCCCTGCGCCCCAGTCTGGGATGCTTTTAGCGCAGAGACTCCTCCACTCAGGGCAGCCCGTGGACACCGACGCAGATCTCCAACACTCTTTTCGTTGTAGTTGTTCTTTTTAACCGAGGATCTTTCCCCCACATCACCCCCATTTTTTAAAAAGTGTTTATGTTCGTTTCTTCATGACTTGGGGAGGGGAGGGGAGCCTCAGCACTAGCTCGAGCAAATCCAACACCATGCGAGGTAAGACCATCACACTGCTCCAAACACCACCGCACTTTCCCCAGAGCGTCATCCCGCTAAACACACACACACACACACACACACACACACACACACACACACACACACACACACACACACACACACACACACACACACACACACACACACGTTGCACGGCAGGCTTTATCCCACCTTTGGCCTTGAAAGTTTATTCTGGGAGTTTTCAGCTGCGAAGCTGATTTGTCGAGCCGAGCGGAGTGTGTGTGGCTGAATATTTCAGCACCTTGCACCCCTAAAGTTTATATGGATCTATCTCTGCGTGTGTGTGAGAGAGAGTTTGAGCGTGTGTCTATGTGTATGAGGAATAGTCCTACAGTTTTGCTAATTCATGCGCAAATCCATTGAAATCTGTGGTTGCAAATTAAAAGTAGCGCATGATGTTTGATTAAAGCTTTAATCATTTGAGCTCCAACCCAACGGAATCTGCGGACAGGCTGCCACCAGATTAGATCAGATGATGTGCAGAAAAAAACACAACTTTATTTCGTTATGTTCTGGGGATAAACTTTATGGGATACTTTTCTAGCGCTCTACTAACCCATTTCTGCACTGGGCCGGGGACGTTGCAATTCAACGTCAATGTCGTCCTGAGCGCACAAACACACATACACACTCTACAGAGATACACACATTCACACACAGGTTGACACAGCTCTTCTCACTTTCACTAAGTCATTCTTTGCAGTCAAATTACCTTTAAATCAGGAAGATGCGTTAATTCGTTTTCTCGTAAATCAGTGTTTACTTTATCGCTGGTGTAAGTCCCTACGAATGCGTAACTTAATTATTATGAGCTGATTTGTTTTTATTTACTGTTTCAATGTTGGGTAATTATGTATGACGCAAAGTCGCAACACTCGTTCAACTGAATGATCTTGAACTCTTCATTTACAAGTCACTCTGTTTCTGACTGTAATAACCTCTTCATCCTTTTAAACAATTGAACTAATTAGGAGCGTTGTGACAGAAATAGGGAGGAGGGACAGAAATTGTTCTCATAAATGTAGCATACAACTTAAAAGCTCTGCACTATAATTTGAAGGGAGATATGATGTCAAACTCAAATAAAGTTAGCATCTGCTTAAAATTAAAAGACACAGGCATCTTAAAGATACTTTTTTCACTGTTATGTTGTTATCAGATGTTGTATGTTGATAATATCCAAGGATAAATGATTGGCCATCATCATTATTATCCACATTATAAATGACTTCATAATTCATTATAATGATAAACAAGATAGATTGAACACTATTTAATGGGTCAAACTTAATTTTAATTTAGTTTTTGCTAGAAAAAAAGATTCCGATCAATCTCTCCATCTATCTATCAATCTATCCATCGATCTTTCTATCTATCTATCTCTCTCTCTACTGATGCTTTTTGTGTTTGAATGTCACTTAAAGCATTCTGCTGCCTCAGCTTCAGGCCATCAAACCTCAGGCAAGACAAAACATGAGAAGGCCAAACACCCCCCACTCGCTCTCTCATCCCGTGAACTCCTCTGTCGTGCACCTTGTATTTTATCCACATTTTAATGGGCCTCACGACCACTCTCGTGCAAGGGAGGCTTTGGGCGGTATACCGAAATCTCCTGCTTTCACTTTATAGCCGTGGTTGGCAATGGAGGCCCCTGAAGCGTCTCTCTCACCCTTCTTTCTCCATGTCTCTCTCTCCCTCTCTCTCTCCATCTTCCTCTCTCCCTCTGCACGCCCCAAAGGGTTTTGTCAGATAGAATTAAATCAGTGTGGGCCGTGCGGCCCCCACTCTCAACCTGTGTGTGTGGAGTCTCGGCTGCCCTTACACAGAAATGCGCTCACAACCACAAGGTTATAAAAAATAGAGGCCCCTCATGAGCCGTGGTAATTATCATTTAACAATAGCCACAACTCCTGAAGCCCTGACCGAAGATGATGTCACCCCATCGCCTGACGGGGGGAAAAGCAAGAGAGAAATAACAGATAAATATCATCAGGGCCTTTTCCTCATCTCAGAAAATGAAGCATTGTGGGGTTTTTTTCAGTATGGCTCAGTGCTGTGGAGGTTGTTGTAAACAAGATAATTGTTTCTGTATTTTCAATGGCAAAATGATGCTGTGCTGTAATAGTGTTTAGTTAAAACCTAACAAAGAAGTTGATTAAATTATATCAGTAACACTGCCATTATATCTTTGAGTGGAACAAAGTTTTGGTTTTATATTCAAGCAATAGCCCTAAACAAGCCTGAACAAAATTATGTTTTAATCTGTTTAGATTTGCTGTTTATATTTGCATTCAAATGTTAGATTCATCTTATTTCTAACAGTACATTTCATCAACTTTCTCCAACTAAATGTTTCATTCAATCATTTTCAATGAAAGCACAATGCCTCTATTGAGAAAAAACTAAAGCATTTGCAAACTTGGATACTTATTAAAATGTACAAGAATTTGCTCAACCCCACTGACATTGTAGACGTGTAAACTGCATGTCATTCCCTTCCTATTTTCGCAGTGCTCCTTATATTGGTCCTCGTTAGCCTGGCTCTGTGTGTTCTTTGTAATACTGGTATAAGCCTAAGCGCTCCTACAGCATATAGATGCAGCGGGTCAGCCAGGTCAATGAGTTCAGCGATGGAGGAAGCAACAGGGGAGGAGGGGTCAACAGTGCCATTTGATCTCCTGTGTTAGCGATATGTGTCAATCACACATTTCCATGCTCCTTCACCATCGGAAAAGATAGGATGACGGAAAGTGTGAGAGAGCAAAAGGTGATGACAGTTTCAAAAGAAACATATTTAGAGTCTACAGCAAAGGAAACCTCCATTTACATCTTTTATAGGACGTATGGCATGAGCTCTAACTAAAATGCAGAAAGCACTAAAAATACTCACACACCCACACAGACAAAACACACACACACACACACACACAGACACACACACACAGCTGCAATACTACGCATGACGGCCTCATGCCAATATAATTAGTCCCATCCTGCTTTGCTTTAGAGGCTTGGGTGAGCATTGATTTTAGTCCGATACTAAAGCATCCCGGGATCAATGCTTGGTCGAAGCCAACGGAAGCAGTCTGTTAAGTTAAATCTATGTCACACTAAAAACCTGTAGCTATGACATTTGGCACAAATTATTCAGTTATTTCATCATTTATATTCAGTATTTGTTTCTGTTTTAATGTTAACTTGGTTTATTAATACCTATGAACTGGATCAATGTGTTTATAAGATATTGTTGCCAATTGACTTTATCCCCTTTATTTAGCATTTACAAGCAGTGGATAAGTGGTTTGTAACCATACAATAAAGTTGTTAGCAGATATAAGGGGATTATTAATGTAATTGTCAACAGCTTCCATAAGTGTAGGTTGATTTTTAGACTAATTGTAATGCACGATGTAGCAAAAATAAAGTTGTAATAATATAAAATATGACTTCATAGGAGAATTTAATAAAAAAAATTATATTTCATTATACCAATGTACTTTAATCTTCTTAAAACCTCATTGGAGTGCTTTATAACCCACTCATTTCATGTATTGTGCTAAATTGTGGGGATAAGATATGAATGAGATACACTATGAAGTGTCCCAAAAGATTATTAAAGTCATATGAAACACCTGTTTTTACTAACACTTCTCTTTTAGCACCTGCAATGAACAACTACACCAGAATAGAAACGGTCATTCTTCATACTGAGTGATAAGAGACCATCCTCAGTCAGAAACAGCATGTCAGTGCACAGCTTTCGCACCAAATCACTTTTCTATTGTTGCCTTGAAATCACTTATTGTGCACCATAGTGGGCACCTGGCCGGAGTGAATCTGAGGCTGGCAGTGTCCTCATGAAACTGCTCAGTCTGTTGTCGAGCCTGTTTTTGTTGATTGTGTTGTTGATTGTGCGTTAGTGCTGACTAATGGCCCAGTGTTACGTAAGAAGAGAGGAGAGATTACCCCAAGCCCATGCAGGCCACCCTGGTAATCCCTCAACACAGCCCCACTGACTGACTGACGTACCGCCACAGTGCTGTTGCAACACACACACATACGCACACATACGATTACATTTAGGACCAACTGTCTTCAGATACACACAGTCTACTCCTCACCTAGCCTGTCCGCATGACTGTTTTATTCCATGCCATCCTCCAAAATCATCCCACCATGGTGCATGTGTGTATTTGTGTGTGTGTGTGGCCTGGATGGCACTCCTGTAGTCCCACTGAGCCGCTATCATAGCCCGTGTTTGTTTAGCATGTGCTCAGCGTGCGCTCCATGTTGGTTTTATCCCTCTGTGTCTGTCTGGGGGAACTGTTTATCTCCTCAGTCAATTCTCTCTCCCTTTTTCTCTTTTTAAAAAATCTTTATTCACACAAAGCGTGGGCTACACTGCACGCTTCGGTTTGTGTC
>NW_022989985.1:1580928-1616404 GCF_902827175.1 Gymnodraco acuticeps
ATTAAGAAATGCGCATTATATTTTATAAAGATGTCATTGTTAGTTTACTTTTTGTGTGCTAGTCCTAAAATAATATTGCATTATTTTACATATAATGCCAGTAGTGTTGTAAAATTGCATATAGACATAGTTGTAGTGGCCACCAAAGCTCTGAAACAGACAATTGTGGTTAATACCGGATGCTGACTGTCAAACCGACAAGAAAGAGGACAATTAAGTATGAAAGATGATAAAAGTGATCAAAATGCAATTTATTTTATATATTTTTGAACGGAGAGCAGATAGACCACCACTCTTCAATATATTTGTTCTTGTTTCAGACAGTGAAAGAGAGAAAGTGTGACAGCACATAGCGTAAGTCAGTTTGAAACCATATGCAGTGGCATTGTTTCATTGATTTTAATGGGACAGTATGATGTGGAAACATGACAGGAGACACAGGGGAGAAAACCCAAGCTGCGCTGCTATACACTACTCCCAGATGTGTGTGTGTGTTAATCCACTCACGCTAACAAAAGTTTGCTCAGTGTTATTCATCATCTGCGATGGAAAAAAACGCTTGTACCACTCTAAGCTCTAAAACAAGGAAGACGCGTTACGCTGAGAGATGGAAATAGATCATAAAATACCGAAACTGAAATGATTTCCCAGTCACACAGCCACTTACAGCGAGGAGGAACACAGGAAAAAGTGGAATGGATGGAGAACAGCGATAGCATAATTCACAGTATATAGACATCTAACATCAGCGCTGGAGTTATTCAGATTTAACAAGAAGTGGTGGGGGGTAAAGCGCTCATATCCTTTATTTTCCCAGTTAGCTGGCAAGAAGCTATGCATATATTTAATAAAGTGGATACACCACCCACATTCATCCCCAACTAATCAACCCCTGGGACTACAGTGGGAGTTGTGTTTGCAGTTCTTAAGTGCCTCACATTGGCAAAAGGTATAGTAGACAGTGGTTTCAACTGTTCCATAAGCTGCCATGCTACAGCACCAACCTCCAGTGAATATCGGCGGGTTATGCTGCACGATATTCTGTATGTGTTGCTGTGGGTATGTTTCTATTGTAGACCAACCCTCAGGCTGAATGAATGAAACATGCATGTCCAGTCTGCCCTTCTCCAAACACACACACATATATGCACACATACACAAGCTAAACATGTATAGCAGCAACTAGCGGCATTCATTTTCTAGACAGGGAGAGATGCCCTTTAACATGTAGATGTGTGCATAACCCTTAACGGTACTCTGTGAGAGCTACTTGTGTTTTAGATGAAGTATCGTTAACATATTGGTGCTACGCTGCTGCCTTTTTTCTGTCGTGCAATCTAGATAATTAGGACTCTATTTAGAGAGAGAGGGCCAGCCCAGGAAATACACAGGAGATCCTCACTTCATTAAAAATCAATTATCATAACACACGTGCCAGCGCAATACAGCCCTCATGGCCACAATCAGCTACACACGTGTGCAAACTCTCACTGTAGTGTAATGCACACCACAACAACTATCTTTTTGAAATTCATCCCTAGCTGGTTCTCTCCTTCTTTTTCCCCCTCAAGAGATTGTGCGGGTCTGATCCTCCTCTTAGCTGAGGAATCGCCAGCGTTGCAGTCCCGCTCTTACATAATAACCTCAGGATAACACACACACGCGCTCCCGCTGGCTGAGGACGCTGTCAGTCATTAAGCTCTGCCTGGGTCAACTCAGGATGGAAAGATGGCCCTCCCACTTCAGTGAAAGACATGTAGCTAAGAGCAAAATAATCTCTGAAAAACAGAAACGAGTGGCTTTCTTCCTCGCTATTGTTTGTTTAGAAATGGATGCCTGTCAAGAGAGGTTTGGAGAATAGCTGCATTATACTCTGGAGTTCTAGGAATTCACTTCAACTACAGCTTTGTAGATGTTACTTTCATTCTACGATGTACAAAGAATACCCCAAAAATCCATGATCATATATCCTAACTTTTCAAACAATAACAACACGGCGTCCTTGAAAAACCCATCGGATAAAACATCTTAATTCTTCGATAATCCACCATTGCATATAGAGTGTTACCAGGCAGTAAGCATGTATTGTTGACTGGATGGAAGTGGGAGTCCTTTGGTAAACAATTCACAAAGCCTCCGCTGCTGGGAGAGGGCGACCGCACGAACAGAGATGATGATACACCGAGTTGGCTGCACACACTGATGACATCACTTCCTTTAAGACTGTGACAGCTTAGCACATCATCGCCGTGACAGCCAGACGACTGCAGCGAGTGGGTGGTCACCCTGGCAACAGCAATGCTGTCATGACCGTCTCCCTATATCCTACCTGACAGACCCTGCTGGCAATGAGCACAACATACACTCAACAATGCACACACCCACACACACAAACACATATGCAAACACACATAGACACATGCACATACTTTATCTTCCCCTCCGTCTTTTTTCTAAGTAAAACGCTCACTCAAACCCTCTCGGAAACACGTACTAAAAACAATGCTCTTGCCCACACACCCATGCTCCTCCGGGCATAATTTATATGATACAAAGACGAGTACAATCTCCAATGGGGTAAAAAAAATAACATTGGAGGTATAATGTAATCACTGGAGACAAACAGTATACACGTATGTATATCCCCATAACGGCAGTAAGGTGTGGGCTGAACACATTAAGCTTGTCTAAACCCTTAGAGATTTACTTGTTTTGTGATTAAAAATGTAATCAAAGCCGATGTCCAAAAGTATGGAATACAACCGCAAAGAGATCAGTAAAAGATGAAGTAAGAAGAAAGGTGATAAGAAGCCAGCTGATGCATCGCTATCTGTTTATTGCTCATATGGTTTGTTGATAACAGCCAAGTCTTGGGTGCAACTGACCTGTTTTACAAACTATAAATAGTGCGTTTCGGGCCAAGATCATTGACAGCTCTGTGTATGTGTAGTCTGTGTGTCGTCCCAGTCCGGTGCGCCCCGCTCTGCTCTGACCCAGTTTGGAGCCAGTTGGCCGAGATTGGTGGAAATGGGTCACGTCTTGAGCCGCACCAGAACTCACTGCATGAGCTACGCTGCTTAAAGCACACGGTCAGAGTTCACTGATTCCCAGACAATCTGTTCCAAGGGGACACAATGATCTATTGTTAAGGTACATTGTGTGAATTTGGTTTCACAAGAGACAAATACATGGCATAGTCCCATCTGAATTACAACTATAAAGATAACTTTAACAAAGAATGATGCAAAACACATGAAAGTCAGTTCATAGTCCAGGGTCATGTCAGACTACAGGTCAGATTGTGGTTTTGAGACCTTTAATGCTTCCTGAAGGCCACTAGGGGGCAGATAATCAAGTGAAAGTAGCAATGAAAGGACAAACAAATGAATTATTGCATTTTTTATATCCCTTTAAAATCTTAACGTACTGATCATTGATTATATGAATCAGCTGGCACTTGCTTAAAAGTTTCGAAAAATGTAATAATACTTTTGATTGTGAATTATTCAAGGCTGAGGTGTAGATATAGTGTATAGACAACAGTGACTCTTCCTGCAGTTGCTTAGACTGTTTCCATTGATCCTCATTTGGGATTATCCAATTATATATACCGCAGTCATTCCTCCCTAGACGCTATATTATATACACACACACACACACACAATTCATTCTGCAAACAAAGCATATACACTTGCTCGGTGCAACTATTGCAGTGTGCACATAGACTCAAGACCCAATCAGACATGCATACAGGGACGCAAACTGCAAATACACTCATATAAAAAGACCAACTCCACCTTGCAATTATTGTATTGTTCTTAAGGGGAATCATTTAGGCACAATTATAAATATAATACCGCAAAATGTGTATTTTCTGTTCCTCTCAGAACATTCACACTTGCAGAATTTTCTTCAGGCGGGACCATGCAAGGAGATTACATGTCAATGGCTATTTTAGCTATGGCTAAGCCCGTGGTCATCAGAGGAGGGAACAAGCTTGTCGGAAAATAATTTAGGATTAGATGTCTAATCTCTTTATGGGTGTGCCACCTCTACATCCATCTCATATCTTAGTTACGGAACTGCAGCTCTCTCTTTACATTTATTATGGATAATAAGTGCAAAGACACTAGTGATAGGCGTATATGCGTTTTACGTTGAAATACTTCTGTTGTTCATAGTCTGTGCCTTTGGTTGTGACAGTTGATGGATCTGCCAATACACAGTGAGTAAAATCTTGCCAGAGAAGAAAGCTATTCTAAGGGTAGTGTGTGTGTGTGTGTGTGTGTGTGTGTGTGTGTGTGTGTGTGTGTGTGTGTGTGTGTGTGTGTGTGTGTGTGTGTGTGTGTGTGTGTGTGTGTGTGTGTGTGTGTGTGTGTGTGTGTGTGTGTGTGTGTGTGGTGTGTGTGTGTGTGTGTGTGTGTGCGTGCGTGTGCGTGTGTGAGAGAGAAAAAGAGAGCTGAAGAGTCAGTATGGTCCTTCAGTGATGTAACTGGCTTCTCATTAGGGGCAACCTTTCTAACCTGCAGGAGTCTCTCCTTCAAAGCAACTGGCACACACAATTAATGCTACACTGTCATTTATGTGTGTGTGCAGTCCTCTATGTCATTGTCCTTAGAAAATAAACTCCTACAAGGACATACAGAATGTCCAGATGTCATTGTGCCCTTGTGAAGTTAAAGTCACACACATCGTTTACGCAGACACATCGTAACCTCAGTCAAGTCCCCCAGCCAACCAGGTTATGCTCTGTTTCTTACCCTCAAATTAGACCACCAGCTGAGGTGCAAAACCCTGAGAGGGGACAGAGTCAGGTGTCGCTCTCGAAACTAGGAAACAAAAACTCGTTGGCTTGTACAAAGACATGTTTAGTAACGCACATCTTTTGTGTCCTCTCTCTTTACTTGCAGCCCAAATCGAGGTCATACCTTGCAAAATCTGTGGAGACAAATCCTCAGGTATCCACTACGGAGTCATTACGTGTGAGGGATGTAAGGTGAGAATCCATACACCTTTTCATCAAAGCCTGTTTTGTAATCATGCACATTCTGTCTTTTAAGGGTACCTGTACGTCTTTACTTATACTCTTTTTTGACATGTGACCAGGGTTTCTTCAGAAGGAGTCAGCAGAACAATGCTGCCTACTCCTGCCCCCGCCAGAGGAACTGCCTCATCGACAGGACAAACCGCAACCGCTGCCAACACTGTCGCCTGCAGAAATGTCTCGCACTAGGAATGTCGAGAGATGGTGAGGCCCAGTACATGAGTTTCTATATCTAATGATCATTGACTTATCATATGTGATGCATGATGTACCCTCATACATGCACACTTAGAATGCTGTTTGTCGTAGCAAAGACAGCAGAAGCTTTAAGCCACTGAGATGCTGCTTTGGTGACACTTGATTACCTTACATGATGAATGAAATGTCGGAAACAATAAGTATACGATGATACGTTTCCCGTTAAAAACTAATTAGCTTTCCATTAAGCATACAAAACATGATATTCCATAATTGAACAACTCAATTTAACAGCAAGAGGTTTCCTCAGTGTTTGTCTGTCTTTGGTAAAAAATGATTTATCTTCTGGCAGGACCTCTGCACAATCAAACATGGGTTCCTACTAATATAAGTAACGCTAAATCTTCCAAATATGTTTTTACACTGCTTGTTTCTTACTGATTTATGCTACCTGAAGAAGCTGAAAGGTTGTGACAGTTTTTTGTTGTTGTTAATCTTTCCCCTTTTTTTGTCTTCCCCCCGCACAGCGGTAAAGTTTGGCCGCATGTCAAAGAAGCAGCGTGACAGCCTGTATGCAGAGGTGCAGAAGCACCAGGCTCGGCTGCTGTTGGAGCGGCAGCAGCAGACAGGCGAGGCAGAAGCCCTCGCACGAGTTTACTCAACCAGCCTAACCAACGGACTGTCCACCCTTAACCATGAGATTGGGGGCACCTATGCCAATGGTCACGTCATTGAGCTGCCCAAGGGTGGCCATGTTAACGGAGCCGTAGTCCCAGGGGGATACTATGGGATAGACTCCACCCAGCCGTCTCCGGATCAGTCAGGGCTGGACATGTCGGGCATGAAGCACATTAAGCAGGAGCCGGTGTATGACCTGACGCCGGTGCCCAACCTGTTCAGCTATAGCGGCTACCAGGACATTCAGCTGGGACCCAACAACGTCAGCATGGGAGAGCTGGGTAAAGACTGCACTCTATTTAGCTTTTTTATATTCTAAAACCTAAAATCAAAACACAACTGGGCACACAGGCTAAAACAGCTGTCATATTAATGTATAAAAAACACGTTAGGAATGAGTTAAGGTTTAGGATTCAACTCATATCCAAGAGAATGTTAAATTAGGAAGTAAATGTGGATTTCATTAAGACAAGAGTTTATTCATCTTCCTCTAAGCTTTCAACATATGGGGAATATATCATATTTATTACTAGGGCGGCACAATGTATTTTTTGTATCGTCATGGGGAAAGACATTATAGGATATATTTTAATTGGTATTTGAAAGAGACTACTAGTACAAAACTGCACTTAAAATTGTAACAATAATTTGTTTTGGTTCAGTTCAATATCCAATTTACTCAATAAACTGGGGTTAAATTTGATTCATTACAAAAAATATTTCAAGCAATCCTACAATTTGCAGAAAACTCACTTGTTGAGCTGGCCCCACCCATGTTTTAAACCACAGAATCAAATGTAGAACGGTACAGAAATAAATGAATAAATGAACAATCCTCTCTTCCAGACCGTATTGCTCAGAATATCATCAAGTCTCACCTGGAGACGTGTCAGTACACAACAGAGGAGCTGCAGCAGCTAGCCTGGCAGACACACTCCTACGAAGAGGTCAAAATGTTCCAGGGCAAGGTGAGCTTTGATGTGATCACATCTTCATTTACAGACTGTGCCCACATTTGTTTTTTACAATGCACCATGTAACTATCTTCTTATTAAGTAAATTAATGAAATGTTCCTATTCCTTTCCTCGTTCTGTCATGTATTTGACTTTTTTGTAACTTCAGCAATACTAGTAAAAATGAAAAATGATGATTGAAAAACCGAGAAAAGCTATTTCATTAGTGGTCATTTAAATACATTTCAGTGTGTCCTCTTTGATTCATTCACATGAAAATTAAACACTTCTGGCCACAGTAGTCATAGCATCAACAAACTGAGGACTAAGTGTGTGAGAGAAGTTCATTTACTGGCATGAATTAAACCACATAAGTACAGAACATGTCATTTGAACCTGGGTGTGTTTGTTTCTAGCCCCGGGACGTGCTGTGGCAGCAGTGTGCCATCCAGATCACCCATGCCATCCAGTATGTGGTGGAGTTTGCAAAGCGCATCTCGGGGTTCATGGAGCTGTGCCAGAACGACCAGATTCTCCTGCTCAAGTCAGGTGAGTTAAGATGTCGACTGACGATAATGGGTCCGGGACATTGTCACGTTAAAAGTCTGACACTTTATTTAATGTGCCATTTTGTCATTATATCAGCTTCAAATGATCTCTGTTGTTCTTCCAGGTTGTTTGGAGGTAGTCTTGGTGCGGATGTGCAGGGCATTCAACCCTCTCAACAACACTGTGCTCTTTGAAGGGAAGTACGGCGGCATGCAGATGTTCAAAGCTCTAGGTAAGATATTAATACCTATGCAAATGATAATTAAATGGAAAAAAATCCTCTACCCTTAGAGTTATTTTTGGTTTGCAGCACATACATGACCGGAATAAGAGTAATGAAAATCTCTCTCTTTTTTTGTCTGCCCTTCTTTGTCCTCTTCTCCGCGTTTCCCTCTAAGGTTGCGATGACTTAGTGAGTGCCGTGTTTGACTTTGCCAAGAGTTTGTGTGCACTGCAGCTGACAGAGGAGGAGATCGCTCTGTTCTCGGCAGCTGTACTCATTTCCACAGGTCAGTGCACATTCCCTAATATTATTAGAATACAGGAAGCAACATTTGTGAACCTCAATGCCTGCATTGAAGCAAGGGACTTGGTATTGAGCAAAAACATTGATTACTGTCAAAGGGCATTATCACAAGCAATTAACTCCAAGTAGTTCTACTATTAATGTACAGCAGCTTCTGAGCCGTATCAACTTTTTGAACAGCTATCCATCATCATCATTTGTATTAAAAAACACCTTTTTCATACTCAGATCGGCCTTGGTTGATGGAGCCTCGGAAAGTCCAGAAGCTCCAGGAGAAGATTTACTTTGCTCTGCAGCACATTATGCAGAAGAACCACATGGACGAAGATGCACTGGCAAAGGTAGGCCATCCATGTGGCAATGAGAAGAGAACAAAACCCATCAATGCTTCTGACGCTGTTTGCAGTTAATCCAAATGTTCTTGTCCATGACCTTCTCTCTCTTGTGTTGCAGCTGATCAGCCGAATCCCAACGTTGTCAGCCCTGTGCACGCTCCACACCGAGGAGCTCCAGGCCTTCCAGCAGCTCCACCCAGAAACAGTCAACGTCCTATTCCCTCCGCTCTACAAAGAACTGTTCAACCCTGACCCCAACTCTGGGGTCATGGCCATGCCCAAGTGACTGCCTGTGGTCCCAATGCAAGAAACGGCATCAGCGGAGGACCAACAAAATGAGAAGACAGACACGTCTGACGAGACGTCATCAGCCATGACGACTATGTCCTCATCGTGGCAATCACATATTCCTGAGCTCCCCAAGCCTCATTACGAGCAGGGGGGTGAGGAGCTACCTGCCAGGAACTCACAGTTACCGCCAACAATACTAGGAATGTCCAGCACTTATTCCATCCTGTTCACCGATACAGTCTGAAGAATGTATATATAAATGAAACGCGCCCCAAGCCACAATTTAAGTGGGGCTTCCTCCCGTCTCCTGAACTGAACTGACTGACTGACCAGAAATGTACAGGCTTTAAAACATCTAGGAACAATTTTAACCTGTCAATCTTTAAAAAAAAATGGGTAAGTTAATTTGTTTTACCTTTGAAAAAAATCCTTTTGGTTTGTTCATTATTTTCGAGTGAATAATTGTGACGCTGGACGGGGGAGGGAACTGTGGATTTAGAGAAGCTATTGTAGATATTGTTCTAGTGCAGAGCGGATTCCAGTATTACTTCGTGTTCTGTTCAAATAAGTTAGTCCTAATTTAACTATACAGCAGTCCACTGTGGCTGACTATACCTTGTCTATGTGTTTTTATTTTATTTGATAGTTTCTTGTGTACAGAATTTGTAAAGTTGAGACTTGTAAAAGAATATTTGGTAAAACCAGGAGACGATTCGGATTTTGTTGATATATAGAAGCCTTGTCTGGATTTTGTTCATATGTAAAGAAGGTACTGCATCCTTCTGATGAGAACTTATAGAAATGTAAAGAGAGCATATGAAGGATTTAAAAAGAAAAATAATGGCTATTACTTTTCAAGGTGAAGATATATACATAAATATTCTATTTTGCAAGAAAAAATAATCTGGCAGTTTTGCCATCCTATCAATCATTTTCTTCTCGCTGCAATAATTACGTCCAATGAAAGATGGACTGCTTTCGAACAATCAACCAGAAACAACCAATCAGAAACTAGGACCTCACAATCAACCCCACCCCTTCCCAAATTCCCCTTACCCCGCCCCTTATTTCTTATGTATTAAGTCCGTGACATAAGATTTCAGCCAATAGAAGTGGCTAGAAATCACAATGAAGAAGTGGATAGAAGTTCCACCAAAAAAATAAGACAAGCTTGAATTAAACGTTTCAATCTTAAAAAAAACCTGTATGAGTGCTGGATGCCCTCCAATCACTATTTGCACAAATCAGTCCGTGGATGTCAATCACTCCGGGCTGAGAGTATGAAGGACCCTTTTTTCTCTAAAGAGCAATAATAACTTTCCACTGCCTTTCTGATCCCTCCTTTTCCTTCTCTTCCTATTTCCAGCTGTTCAAAACAGGGTAGCAGTTTTAAATAGATTGCACTATATTTGATCCTTTATTATGTTATAATCATCTTTATTGATGTTACTCATTCCACCGCAGCATCTGCAGTGTTTTTAATGTGACGTAACAGGATCTGGGGTTAGGACACAACGCAGAGCACTGAAAATGAAATATGTGAATAAATGAAGATTAGCCTCTGAGGATCTTTAACACTTTAAATGCTGCAATATTACATTGACGATTCACACAGACGGTTGAGATAGACAATCACTTTTCTGCTTTTCTTTTAGTCATTCCATAATTATTAGCACTTACAGATTTTCGCAGATTTTTCTATATTAATGTTCGGTTGACTTTGATTTGGCCACTGTGTAAAATCAGAGTATTTATCACTGTCTTTTTGCATTTCTCTATATGCTTACTTTTGTATAGAGATCTATGATGCGCTACAGAGAATCTCCTAAAACAAACTCCCCTTCAAAATAGCTATTTACCAAAATAAGTGACCCGTTACAAAATAAAAGCACAGCATTAATCAGCTGATAGTGCTTTTACAGAACATTTACTTGTTTGATATAATGACAATTTTGCCAAGAGGATTATCTCATTCTAAGACAGAACTTAGATTTTTTATTTAACTTTAATAATTATGATTAGTGGACAATGATCTATTGTTGTTCGTGCACTAAAGGTGGAGATATGATTTGTCTGTGGTTGCAAATACGCAGTGGCCAAATCCTCAATGTGCTTTAAGCATGGACACAATCAGACTAGTTATCCTTTAACTAAAAAAAACTTAAAAACACTTGAACATTACCGTTTGCATCCTTAGATATCCATATAGTCAACATAACGAGGTTGACCGCATGGGGAGTGAGCGTCAATGTAAAACATTTGTGATCAGCTCAGATCCAATCACAGGATCCTTCCTCCGACCCCTGACCCGACCCCAGATCAGAGGCCAGTGACTCTTAAGACAATCACTTGCTCATTAAGGCTCGATGCACTACTGCATCTCTCAGGGAGCAGCTCTTTTTCTGTCTTTGCATTAAAAGAGGGTTGAATATTTTTGCAAATTTACAAAAGAATATGTAATTATAAAATGAAACTTTTTAGGATAAGAAATGGCATACGCTGCCAAAGTATGCTGGCAATGGAATCTGCCCAGACAAGGCTTTGCTAAGTGTGTGTCTGTGTGTATGTGTGTATAGAGCATGAATTCACTGTCCAAGTCTCTTTAGAGCCCAGACTATATGACAAGCATTGTTACGTAGCACATGAAGAATAACAAAAAAAAATGTTTACTGCTTATTTTTGCTGCTTTTGGGACATTGAGGGAAGTCCACTGGTAAGCTATGAATCAAGCGCCATCACAACACCCCGGGACAGTGAATTCCAACTCTGATGATGAAGTTTATTGTGTATGATGCTTTTATTTTCCCTTGTTAGACTGTGAATCAGAGGGGTGAGATGGGGTTATGAGAGGGGAAGAGCTGGCAAGTAAGAGTGGCAACACAACACTGTAAGTAAGAAACTGTAGCAATAAGAACTGGAGGCATTTACTACTGTCATGTTTGCATTGTAAGATTATTTTTTATTTTATTACTATTTACTATTATTATTGTTCTTATTATGACTACTATTCTTCTATTACTATTAGCCTATTGTTGTTCTGTTCTATTTGCATGACGTTTCACTGCAATGAAACATTTGGGGCTTATTTGTGTTTTCTCTTCTCATGATATTGTTAGTTTCTTGGGAGGGGTTTTTCGGAAAGGGCGGTACAGGAGAAATTCAGTCAGTTCAAAGCAGATTCCTTTCACAAGCTGGAAGATTTTTTTAAATAAAATGCTCTTATTTATACACGACCAATTTAAACTTTGTGGTTTGATTTGAAATGTTTTTTCTTTTCTCAACCGCTGAATGTGTGAGTTGGTTTAACCAGTGAGTGGCCCTTTCTGAACTGGCCTTTTTGAACCGGATCAGAGACCCTTAACCTGCGGTGGGAGGGAACTATGTGGGTGGGAGGGGGGGGTAATCTATTCTGAATGTTATGGAGTAGCCTGTTTAGTGTGAGGGGCTGAACGCATCACGCGCCTTTACCACTCCATCAACACAGAATTACATCGCAAATCGCACAATAAAACTAGTCGTCATTTTAAGTGACGGCTCCGACAAATTGCGCAGACATTTTTAATACACCTGGTTTGAAATGCATTTCCTACACTTAATAAATACACTCCACCCCAAGCCTCCTCCTCCCTTTCCTGAGAAAACCTGTGTGTGTGTGTGTGTGTGTGTGTGTGTGTGTGTGTGTGTGTGTGTGTGTGTGTGTGTGTGTGTGTGTGTGTGTGTGTGTGTGTGTGTGTGTGTGTGTGTGTGTGTGTGTGTGTGTGTGTGTGTGTGTGTGTGTGTGTGTGTTTGAGTGTGACAGAGAGAATGAGACGTTTGCTCTACCAATGCTTTGTAAACGTTCTCGATACAGTACCCATGAGTGCAGTTGGAGTAGTGTTGAAAATTGTTAATTTATTGTTTAGAATGTCTTTGCGTCCCAGCAAGAGCAAATAAAACAAAATGTAGCAAACTGTAACCGAAACCTAAAAGGTGCTTAGGCTACAGAACCTCTTTTACACAGGACTAACAAAACAAGACAAAAAAAAAACAATAAAATGCGATTTTTTTTTGTTTCAAAGTGCCATAGCTAGTGAGGAGAGGAAGGACTGGCAGAGTGGGGCGTAGATGCTTTACTGTGTGAGTTTACTTGAGAAACCAATCAAAAAAGGGGAACTACATGAAAAAGTGTATTTGATTACACTTACAGTTTTTACATTTTATGCTTTTTTTTCATTTGGTAAGAGGGATCTCTGCTGAACTCTGAACTCTGACTCTACTTTTAATCCATCAGCTGTACTGTAGATTTTTTTATTTTCACATGAGAATGAAAGAGTGTGTCTAGGTGTGTGTGTGTGCATTTGCATTAAGAAGAGCCACAAACACCCACACTTGATGGATCAACGTGGGTTGAAGTTCAGAGTTATGCAGGGCCCTTACCGAGTCCTCCTTTGACATGTATATACAATGTGAAGGTCTGAAGTGATTTTTGTTAAATACTATATTTTATCGCTTTTGTAGACATTTTGTTGTGGGAAGAAAAAAAAATAAAATAAATTTTATGGGTGCATTTCTGACTTGTTTTTCTTTCTCACACACATTGTTGAATTTAAAGATTGTTTTATATTAACAAAATATGAAATCACTTTACCCTTGGAAATGAATCAATCATGTATTAGTGTCTAAGCTATTACATTAATTATATCAATATATAAACATATTTATAGAAAAAATAGAAAAATAGTGATTTAGACTTTTGTAAAAACATGTTATAACTGTATTATGATTGATTAAATACAGCTGAATGATATAAACCCCTTTTTATAAGAACAATTCAAAGATCCCTCCTGACAGTTTTTGCTTAATATATTTAAATAATATATTAGATCCTAATTTAATATCATCTCTAGAATCCAGTCCCAGACTGCTCATGGTCCCTCTTCACTCTCGCTGTTTCCGCAGCAAAGAGATCAGGACTAACTCAGGCACACATTATGCAGGTCATAGATGTGTGTGTTCAGGCAGACGTGTTGCAGTACACACGTGTACATGTGTTGGTAAAAGTGCAAGTGTCTTTCTTTCCCTACTTCCTGGGTCAAAGGTTACATCCTAGTTTCATCGTCCTTTTGTTCTTCCCTCCGCGGCGTCGGCTCAGCCTCGCTGCTGTTCTCGCGGCCGTCCAAACACTTCCTTAAATCTGAACAACAGAAACATCAGTTAGCGACATGTCGCTGCGCTAACACAGCCATTACCACAAGAAAGAGAATGATGACAGGCCTGGGAGGAAGTCCACGCATCCAGCATGAATAATTTGGTTTGATTTGTTGGAGAAATCTTGGAGAGGACACAAGAAGAGGAAGAGGAAACGCAACGCACCTTTGAAATATCAAAACAACTGTGTCTGAATGTGTGTGTCTGTGTGTTTGTTTTCCGGGCTTGTTTGTTTTTGAGCACAGTTTCTTTCCGAGCAGTTATCCTCTAGATGCCGGTATCGTGCCTACCCAGAGACGTTAATTAATAGCTAATCAAAGCTAAAGTCTCAGCAGCACATCGCCAGCACAAAGACATGATTAATATGTAATCAAAGGCCGTGGAGCACAACGCACAAAGCAGGGCCCACCCCCATGCCTCAAACACTACTGTTGTTATAGAAATAAACGAACACTCGCGGCTTAATTAGCTGGCTGTTGGTGTCTTGTCTTCATTTGAAGTTGTCTGGGATTTATCTCAGAGCCAACTTGGCCTCCTGAGTGACGACACAGAGGTGACATACGAATACTTGCATATACAAACGTGCACAAGAAAAAAACACAATGAGATGAGAAATTCTATGTATACGCTGAGGAGTGCAAAACACATATTGGTTTACAAAAGAAAGCCTGCATTCTTCACATATTTGAACAATGAAAAAACACATTATTTGAGTGCTCTCTCACGCACACAGTAACATTGAACATATCTGACCTGCTAGGCCCAGTCTGCGGCAGCAGGCACCGCAAGAGTGTCTCTGCAGGAAACCGCTGATGGCAGCATCTCCGAGGTTATCTGGACCAAAAAGCATCTCACCCCTGCTTCCACTGTTAAGAGGTCAGAAAAAACGGTTTTAACCATTTTACCAATGTGACAAATTAGATTTGAATAAATAAAGGTGTCTGTCACTTATAACCTTGACATGCTGTACCTTTGATCATCCGACATAATGACTGTCGGGTCCGTCAGCTCCGCTCCTACTCCTGTCAAGGTAGAAATAAATAGGTAGGTAAGTGAATAAATAAATAGATAAATAAAGACAGACAGATACAAACTAAACAACCGACATGCGTATAATAGTTTGAATAATTCGCACTCTGCAGCTGATTCCCTTAAAGATCTTTTGAAATGGTTTCTCTAATCCGTGTTTTCTTTTGTGTGTCTGGTATGGATTTTATTGTATTTTTATTTTAATAAAAATTATACAGTGCTGATTTGTTACAGTTAACATCTGTATAGATGTGTATATGTGGTGTCTATAAGTGTGTCTCAGAGGGAGGGCTTTTATTTCAATTATAATGTTTATTATTGTGTATATATATATTTATTTTGTATTGCACTTTTTGTATTAAAAACAAGTTGCACATTTGGTTGCAGAATATGTCTCATAAATCTGCATTTGACAGCAAAATAAAAACCTGTATGAAGATAACAGGCCTTGCAGAAACACACACACACATCAAAGGAATCTACCCTGTATATCGAGCACCAGCAGCTCTCTGTTTGAGTACTCGTATGTCCAGTGTGAGAACGCCAGCAGCATTTCTTCCAGTGAACAGCAGGGGGTGATCTCCTCTCCTGTGGTGTTGTTGTTGTACTTCCTGAAGTCACCTGTCATGTTCCTCTCAATAGTCAGCCACTGGCCATTCGATTGCCAGAGGACCAACGCTACATCTAGGAATCTGATGGTGAGAAAAAGCGATTAGTTCAAGCACAGATCAACACGTACACATAAAGGAGAGAAAACGCACCTTGGTGAGTGGTGCATGTCATCAGGTTTGACCTCGTTGAACTCTTGCATCATCTTCTGGGCTGCTCTCTGCTGCTGGATCTCCTTCAGGGATGTCAAACAGAGGTTGATCATGAAGTTGATGTGATAGAAAGCTATATGTCCCTCAACCCTCCCTTAGTTTACTTACTTAGTTATTGCTTAATGCCTGGAAGCTTGTGGGATCAAGTTGATGTTATTTGATCCCAAAAACACTCAAGGATTTAGACAAGATAGCCTAATGTTGCTGTTTGAGATAACTTCACACTGCACCAAATACATAAAAGGTCTGTCCTTTGGCTTTTATTAGGTTTGGTTTCTTGGAAAAAACTGTTAAATTCCCAAAAACTAGACTCTTCTATGGGATACTCCTTTGATAACGAATGTAATAACGAACACAATCTTGTTTTCCCTTCATTCACTTAGCCTCCCCTGAAACAATTTGAAGCCCCCTGAGGAGGCAATTCTCCCACAATGCAAACCTCTCCTTTAGGGGTTTTTTAAATTGTGAATCTGCAACTTAATAGGAGCAATTTTGCTGATTGGCGATGCCGTCGGCTACTAAAAAGGTCATAAAGTATTCATTGATTCCCTGCCTATGTGCACTTTACTTTTGTAGGTACACTTACCCTTAAACAAAGCAGCAGTGCTGTGCTACCATGGAATATCCTCTGCCAGGCACGAACCACCTCCGGCCTGAAGGCTTTGACCACGTATACCAGGCCGGGTCTGAGCACGTCACGTTCAGCCCAGGTGCACAGCACCCTGCAGCCCTGCCGGAGACCCCCGTCCAGAGAGCCCTCTTCACTGGAAAGGGGCTGCAGCAGGGCGGACAGGCCATGTGACGACCAGGACGAGACTGTGCCGGCATCAGGGTCAGCATCAGAGGGAACTTCCTCCAGAGAGTACACGCTCACCTCTTCAACTCCTGCAGAGAATATAAAAGAAACAGTGAATGGAAAGAGATGCCGTCAAGAGACATAAACAAAACACTGTGTCACCAAACAAAACACTTACCTAGAATAGAGACAGGAGTGAAGGGAATGGTGTGAGCCAGTCTCATCAGATTGTTTCTCTCCATAGCTGTCAACACACGAACAAAACATGGTCAAAACCACACCTGAGATCAAATACCTGTATAATTATTAATGAAATCTGAGACAAACAAATGTTTAAATAATAGGCTTTTAAGATTTAGAGTTCCACAAAATGTTGATAGCCACAATTAAACATACTTATTTTCTGTGTGGCATAATACCTGCATAGTGTGGATACAAATTGTCAGTGGACTGGAATGAGGAGCTCTTTGCTGCAGAAAACAAAACAAAAAAGGGAAATTAAAATACAAAAAAAGGGTCTCACAATAACAAAAAAGTGTCTATTTATAGACATAGTCAATAGGATTGTATACAATCTTTATGTTTGCAAATACCTTCAAGGGCAATCACGCTCTGTAAACTGTAACAAAGGAATAGAGAAAAAACATTTGATGTAGTTAATAAAATCTCATGAGTTTTGATGTGCATGTTTCGGAGAGTAAAAAACAAAAGGAAGACTTACGAAGACCTGTGGCTCATGGATCTGGCCCAGCTGTTCCATGCTGAATGGGTCGAGCTCCATGCATCCTGAAGGCCAAAGAAAACATCATAAACCCGATCTCATGACATTATACAATATATTTTCCTAATATCACAGTATGTTGCCACAATGAGCCACGGATTTACCTGATGGGAAAAGACTTGCTTCTGCAACAAATCCATTGGTTCAAAATCTGAAACGATATTGATATGTTCAATATCTAACAAGGTGAGTAACTTATACATTGGGCCTTTTATCGTGGTACTGTTTTCCATGCCTCTTTATTTGAGCGCTGGATTGAATACATGATACATTCAGAGAGGCCTTGGTTTGGTAAACCAACAGGCTTTACTCATCTTCACATTCAGGTTCAATGGTATGACCTATGCTTAAAGTATTGCTATACTTTAAATGTGCTATTTAAATAAATGTGCTATATAACTAAATAAAGATGACTTATTACTAATATGTGACAGCAGTGACTTACTGAGCTGATTGAGGCTGGTTGAAGCCAACCAACATGTAGATTCTCCTCGAAATCTTCGGCCCCTTCTCCAGCAGGACCCAGACAAATGGGACTGCATGGTTAGCCATTTTTCCCAAGAAATAAAGAGTCAAGAGATTATAAAACAAAAACATTAGCAGGGTTTGATGATCTATGTAACATGTTGTGTATTACTGAGCTGTCATGAACGGATTGTTGTGAATTTCTGACCGTGTTTGGAGCGCTCTCTTGTATCTTCACTGTCTTCTTGTTCTGGTTTTTGCCTCTGCAGTCTTGAGGGAAGTCAGATGACTTGGACCACTCTGCAAAAATGATATCACAAATCCAATTCAGTAGAAATAAAGCACACCCAGATTTGTTATCAGTATAATGTTTGTATTTGTTTATATGCAAGGGCCCTGTCTATAATAATGGAAAGTCCAACAAGTTTTGTAACAAACCGATTTGGACTTTACAAACCAGCTAATGGTGAAGATTTATGAGTCATGTCTTATTCTTTTGTTTCAAACCGTCCACTTGAACAATTAGAAACTTGCATTACAAACGACGTTACCTCTGCTCATGCTGCTTCGTAGCGATGTGTCATCACTAAAACTCCTCCCATCAGACAGACTCTCTTTGCTGATTGGTTCGTCTAGAGAAGGGAATGACCCCCTCCTTTGACTCTGAGGTGCGCCTGAGAAAGTCATGTTCTCCACGCTGGAGGACAGAGACCTGCAGTATCCGTAGGGACGGTCTCTGGACAGACACGCCCACCTGGAAGATTTCACAGGTCGGCCCCACTGGCTGTAAAGTCTGGGCCGAGAACTCGGTTGGCTAACGTCCTGAGAAAAGGCGGGATTCACCAAACCCTCACAGACTTCTCGTGGGTCAGACAGAAGGACAGCGTTGCTAGATCCACGGGATACTTCTATATTAGAGAGTTGTTCATGTGTCCTTTCCTCCTCTCCTTCTCCCTCTTCTTCCTCCTCTTCCACGTAAGGTTCTTCTTGACTGCGATACAGGTATGGGTCACATGTCGAGAGTTTATGATGCGGTGACTCCAGGCCTATGGGAGCAAGAGGAGACCCGCAGTGGGGCGGTCCGATTGACTCACAGGGGGTCTGATCCCTCAATCTACCCAGATTAACTCCGTCTCCGTAGAGGTGAGAGAAGGAAGAACGAGACGCAGGTTTAGAAACTCCCAGGTCGTTCTCAGGCGGACGTTGAGCAGGAGCAATCTGTGGATCCTGAGGGAAAACAGACGGTAAATAATAATTCTCACAAAAATGTAAATGTTATAATAATTACTCCTGTGAAACCTTGTTTTTTTAATTCATCAGTGAACTAATCATTCAACAACAGAGAAAAATCTTGATGAATTGAAGTAAATGGGGGGGGGGCGCTTCTAACAGCAAAACCTAAATTATCTCCTAAATTCAAGGTAACACAGGGTGAGTAATTTATTGACAAATGGTCATTTTGTAGATGAAGTATATTTTTAAACAAAATGTTTCAATATATTAATGATGTGATTGATTTGTTTTTATAAAGTGTACTGCTAGGTTTGAAATCCACGTTCGTTGTTTACTTTCACTTCCTACATGAGCTTGCACACCGTAAGTACCTGCTTTGCTTCTTCCTCTCCCTTCTCAGTGTGTCCTTGTTTTCCTCCCCTGCTCTCCTGGGATGCCAGTCTACTCGCCACAAGGCCATGGCCCTTCAGCAAAGAAGGCGGGGTACTTTTACACAACTTGGGCATCACTCGACACATATTAAGTGCATCACAGTCTGCTCCACCTCTGTGTGGGAGAGTCAAGCTGTGAGGGAGGATAAGCGGGGACGATGTGATGACTCGACATTGAGCCAGGCGGGCCTCCTGGTGTAGGCTGTCAGATGCAGAGAGCAGAGTGAGGGTGTCCACAGCCAGAGCAGAAAGGTCCTGGAGCTGACCCAGCTGAGAGTCCAGCTCCGACAGGCTATCATGAATGAAGATGACCTTCTCCGAGACCTCCCCCACCATCAGGCACATCTCCTCAGCTCTAGTAGAACAAATAAAGATATTATTTTATAATAAGTGTGAGAGATTGAGTCGTCAAACAAACATTTACTAAATAGTAGGGATGTAACGATACCAAAAACTCACGGCACGATATTTATCGCAATATTGAAAAATAAAGAAAAAAAATGTGAATTTTTTTTACTTTAATTTGTTTTTCTTTATTAAATAATAAATAGATTTGTACAGCATTTTAGTAGGATAGTAGTATTTTAAAGTGTCAACAATATAATAATCAGACCCTGCAATAGAATAAATCAAGTTTCACTTTAGTTTTTCAAGTAACTCAACTCTAACTCACTCACTCAGCATCATCAAGGTTATCTTTTAGGAATATGAGCATGTCCACATTTCCAGGTAGAAGCTGGGATGTTTGGGCGTTTACAATATCCCCTGCTGTGGAAACAACTCTCTTGCTTGGTACTGATGTTGCTGGGACAGAGAGATATGCTTTGGCCATGGGTGACAGCAGTGGGTAAAACTGTGCATTGTCTCTCCACCACTTCAAAAACAATACAGTTTTTGCCAAGAAGGTGAGGCTTATTGACAGGGCGAGATATACATATACTGTTGGTACTTGTCAATGTCTCTAGGTATGTACATGTAGCCCTGTAAATACTATGTCCTTTTGTGTTATCTGTTGTTTTATGTTCATGTTGTAACCTACTTGCTGCCATGTTGGACAGGTCTCCCTTGAAAAAGAGATCGATGATCTCAATGGGACCATCTGGTTGAATAAAGGTTTTTTTTTTAAAAATACTAATAATTTTTTTTAAATCGCGGTAGATTTTGTCAGTCTCACGACGGTATTGAGACATTTATTTACCGCGATATCGCGATATTCGATATATCGTTAAATCCCTACAAAATAGTGAAGCCTGCATCAGTAGAACATACATTATATTCTTTCTACAATATGGTACAATGCAAAAACAATTTATATCAACTATTTACTAACTTTAATATAGAAACTATTACAACCAATATCCTCCTGGTTTATACAAATGAAATGGTTTATCAATCACACCTCTCAGCTGTGGCTCTGATCCTGTTAATTTGACTGCTGTGGAGACATTCACTCTTCTCATGGAAGTGAGCCGTTATACATTTCTCCTCAAACTCATGGAGCTTCTTACGATCCTCGTCGCCCAGGGAGAGCTCTGGTAAAGACAGGAGGAGGGATTACAATCTCACACTGAACTGAACCGACTCTAACTCTTTATTTTCACACACATACACACTCCAGTACTCACTCAGTCCAGAGCCACTTTCCTCTCGTTCAGGGTCTCCTCTCAATTTCCTGTAGATGGCTCTCAAACCTGAGGTCATGTGACTGAGGAGGATAAGAGGTGGAGGCAGCCACGGCCTGTCCTGATAGGTCATTATGTAGCGATAACGGTTGTACTTCCACAGCTTATTGGACGTTGATGCCATGTCAAAGTAGATGTTGCTGTTATTGAGCAGACAACATTCATTTAAACAAAAGTCCTCTTTATCGGGAGTCTTGCACTGTATTTTTTCAAAATAATTATAACTTACTTAAAAAATGCAACGAGAATGTTGACCATGATGATGTACTGGAAGAACATATAGACCGCCTGAAGGAACGCCGTGAGAAAGGAAGCAGGAGGACACGGAAGACCGTCATCACAAGCTGTTAACACAAAAATTCAAACACACACTTTACCCCATTAACAATCAATACCAAGAGGAACAGTGGGAATACATTATAAAATGTCAAGGGTCTTTTACATCGTCTAATTAAGAGATAGTGAGAAATCATTAACGAATGTCACAGATACTTGCCTGAATGACATTTCTTAAAAAGGAACTAGGAATTTCCCCCAAAAAGTCTACTCATATATGTAATGATCCCTTTCAAACATCAACCTGTATTTTGCTGTGTGTGATGTTTCCTCTTTAAAACCCTGGGAATATGGGTTTGGCTGGTGAGCACCAACCAGCGCCAACTTTAAGTGACCAATTATATTCAATTTGCCTTAAATATATCATTCAAATGTGTTTATGCAAGCTGCGAAATGGTATAATAGGTAAGACGGACACTAAGTAGAAATGTGCTACTTAAATAGAAAACAAATTCATTTGATTTACTTTGATTTAACACAGTTTTATGTCACTTTATCTGTCTCTTCATGTTGCAAAGGACAAGTGGCAAGTTAACACTGCAGTAATCTGACATCAAGCGACTCCCTCAAGAAACTCTAATTCTACTGCTTTAAATCAACACCAGTGGATAAGTATCTATTGTTTTTCATTGATGACCTACGATCTATCTCCGATGCGTAGACCTCTCCGAAGATCATAAAGTAGGGCTGGAAGACGACGTCTCGAGCGAGGCTCCAGGACGGCTCCTCATTTGGCGACAGGATGGCCTTCCTGGACACCCCGAAGCTCAGCAGCACTATCACCATCATCACCACTATGAAGAACATGTTTCTGGTCTGAGCAGACAGAGAGAAAGAGGAGGGGGGGGTGACTAAACACAAAAACACACAACACACTTACTTCCTCTTCAACAAGCAGTGTACTGTCTCTGCCTACCATCTTAGTGATCATGGTGAGGTAAGGCCCAGCATGCTGGTTGACAGCCAACAGGTCCGTCACCCTGATGAACCAGAAGATGATGTCCAGACAGTAACTGATGCGTCCTGCCGTCCGGTACGGATTAGCATGCCAACGCAGCACCAATCCAGCCATGAAGAGGAGGATGCCAATAAAATCTGATATGTTCCAGTACTCAGAGAACCAGACCTTCAGCTTCTGGCTCAGCTTCCTCGGCTCCGACATTAGGACCTAAGCAAGGAGTATATATTTGAATATTCTTTTGTTATTAAGTATTATCAGTCACTCAATCAAATTGTATTTATATAGCCTGTTGTCCGAAATAACAAGGGGGGGCTTTACAGTTTGTACAGAATACTACACCCTCACATCGGACAAGGAAAACTCCCAAAGAAACCCCACCATGACTAATGGTGGAAAAACCTTACAAAACTCGGGGAGAGCAACAGAGGAGGGATCCCTCTCCTAGGACAGACAGCCCTGCAGTAGGTGTCATGTGTTTATTAGTTTGTGTCAATCTTTTTCAGAAAAATTGCTGGGGAGCATTTCATCCCAATGCATGAGTATACATATATATATATATATATATATATATATATATGAGAATACGCTCTCTTCTCATTAGGAACAATTGAAAAAGATGCTGGTGCTCAGAAAGAAAACACGCTATAATAAACTATAATTTTATTTTTATTTTATTTCTCTGTCAAACAAAGCATTGTATAAGGGATAACTTGAATACTATTTTGTCTGCAATATGATCATTTTATCGTAATTCCCTGTGTAGGAAATGCATTACAAATGTATACATCATGCCCCCAAATAGTTACATTATTACAAAGTTAAGATGAGAAAATTAGAAGAGAACATGTCTCTCTTCGGACTGCCTCACCTCTCTGGTTTTCTCCACTGCAGTGGACAAGATGTACGCTATGACCAGCCACTCCTGAACACTGGGCTGATCCCCCATCTTCACCAGGACCACGTAGGAAAATAACATCAGGAAGGTCAAGTAGGACATCTAAAGAAAGATCAGAGACAGGAAGCGAAAAATAAATCAATATGGGCAGATTAAAAAATAAACACTAGATACCACACATGCTGCATCAAAAACACATATGCATACCACCTACTGTGTGAAACCAGAACTTGACAACAGGAGCCGTGTAGAACGCATAGAGTCTTTTGATCCAGGACAGACAGTGCACAGTGATAGAGGAGAACGTTTCTGACACAGGACCCAAACATTTTTTATGGAACGGCAGGCCCCGCTCTGCATCCTGAGCTTCCTGTGAGAGGGGAGGAGGAAAGAAAGTACAATACTAAGGCTATTAGAATTATGGTGCAAGTTAAAACAAAAACAGTGCTGGATAAGTGCACTTCTGGAGCTTTACCGTGACATCAGCTCCCTCATGGGCTGGTGCTGACTTCACAGACTCAAGCCCGAACGGCATTTCCTCATGGGACTGTGGTACGTGGCACATTTCAGCTTTGCTTTTGAACTCCAGTAGCAAGATGGCAGGCGGCAGAAGAAGACTCAGAATTATCTGAAGAAATAGAAAACAGGTGTGTCATGTAAGTTTGTGTAACTATACAGAAACACTAGGAAAACAAGAAAACAAATCGCAATGTAGGAATAACGTTGTAATTTATGGGGACCTATCATGCAAAATGCACTTTTGTATGTCTTTTATACATGAATATGTGTCCCCGGTGTGTCAGGGAACTCACCAAGTGTCAGAAAACACAACCCTCTCTTTTCCTCCATACCCAAATCTCTAAAAATGGGGCTGCAACGGATCTGATTATTATTTGAATTGTTCTGACGTCAGAAAAGGGGTGCTCCGCCTATATGGGCAACTCTCCACCTATCAGGGGAATGAGAGACCGCTCGAAAGCGCTGGAGACGCTGTAGTACATATGCCAGGCCTGTAAGTGGCGCTGTAGTCTGCCACAAAAGCAGAATCAGCCCCTGCAAAAACAGGGCTGGAAAAGAGCAAATAGAGCTAAATGAGGCATGGCTAAAATGCATGACCAGTCTGCCTATCTGTCAGCAAATTACATAAAAACTACTGGCAAGATGTTTATGGAACTAGGCAGAAGGGTGAAGCATGGACTGAGTAAGAACCCTTGACATTTAGGAAAGGATCTGAATCACAGGGTTTTAACAAACTGAGTTTCACTTCTGTTAACTTTGAGAGAAAGGGCATTTGTGCTGCATTTCAATTATTGGGGAATGTAGTTTCTTACTGGGAAAAATGTATCTGAATGCCCGCTCAATTTGATACATTGATTTTGTTTCCAAATGTCCAAGCTCATAAATACACAGAAAAACAACTTCCAAACTCAGGGAAACAGGGCCATCCAAGAAGCACATGAATGCAGCATTTGCCTTTGTTGGAGGACTGCGCTCTCCAAAAACCATTCTATTAATTAAGTATTAATTTGTCTTTTACTGTGATACAAATACATCATACACTAAGACAAGGATGAAATCTGTCAACTCTATGTACCTTCACAAAGGAGTTTTTCCTCATGTTGAGCGGACCGGTCCAGAGGTCTGTGAGCAGCGTCTGAGTGCAGGAGTGTGAGACGAATGGTCTGTGACATGAGGAGACAGCCATCTGCAGACAGGTGAAGTGGCTCCATGCCTCCATCTCTGAAGTCAACAGCTTCATGGCCATCTGCTCGTTCTGACGAAACGCACAGTCTAACATGTCCACCGCCAGCTGACCAAACTCGCTAAGACACAGAGACAGGAGGCACATGCGCATCATGTACAGGTTTTTATACAAACAATGGCATTATGTGCATAATATTAAAAAACTATTATATTTATAATCATCAGAAGAATAGCCCGCCAATACCACTGGAAAATTCAAGACGCAAGAACTTGAAGGGTCTTTAAATGCACAGAATCACACTACACAATAAAATACTGAGAAAAGGTGAAAATTATTGATTGGGTTTTTTTTGTTATCATGTTAAGACATATCTTTATTTGGTTGCAATTGTCCCCATAGATTGTCTACTGACACAGACAGAAAAACCCACACTGACTCACAGAGAGTATTTCTTAAATCGCTCTGAGATGTTGTCGTCCATACTTCCCTGCCTCGCCTCAAAGCCCATGGAGCGGTAGAGCTTACAGGCCACTGTAGCGCGGGCCAGAGCTTCCTCTCCGTGCTGCCACAGGAACAACGCCATCTGCTGGCGCTGATGAAACACAGCCCATACGAACACGTCGTTGAAGTTGAAGGCTATCAGCAGTGGAGCATTAACAAGGCCCGGGATCGGGGTGACCTCTCCCTCTCGACTGTCCCCCGTTGAAAAATCCTGCTCCTACATGGAAAAGTGTGAGGTATCCACAAATCAATACATAAGGGGATGTGAAAAAGAAGGAGAAATGTTGTAGGGAAATAAAAAAGAGTAAAGAGAGTGAGACAGAAAGGCAAAAAAATGTATGATGTAACATAAGGCCGCATTAGATAACCAAAAGGTGCTTACTAGAAACAATATGATGGCTTAACAAACAATGAATTATACAGGTCCAGAGAATTACTCCAATAACATTACAGCCTTGTGGCCTAAGAGAATCTGTAAACGTGCATAACATCCATGCCTGTCAAAAATATCATGGAGATACGTTTTTATAAAATGTGACATTTGTGTAAAGTTGTCTTAATTAGCATGTTAGTGATTGATTTGGCCATGTTTTTGAGGTCCCAGTGACATTGACCTTTGGCCATCAATTCAATTCCTCCATGATATTCCCCACCAACCTTGAGTTTGTATGGCTGAGCTGTTCTGAAAAAGTGCAGGTCCTGGACGGTCCTGCCCTTTGTAGAGATCTGTGGTATTCCCCGTCTCTGTCTAGAAAGGGAACAGCCCTGTCTGCCCTCCTATACACAAACATAGAAACAACAATGAGGAGATTTGTACAAAAGGTCAATCGCAATTAATAATCCCAAGACAAGAACCAAGTCAAAGCATTTTTTTAAAAAGAGCTCTATTAATCAGGGCTCACTTTATCCTGCAGGCGGCTATAGGCAGCTCTGAAGTGTTTGCGTGTGTAGGTGCTGCGGTATGCTCCTCCTATTAGGTACTCGATCACCAGGCCCATGTCAATGAGAGAGAGACGGTAACCTATGGGAAGAGAAGTCTACACACACACACACACACACACACACACATACACACACACACACACACACACACACACACACAACACACACACACACACACACACACACACACACAGAGATGAGGTTAAAGGCATAATGTAGATATGGTTGCTATGGTAAATTTAGAAATAAATAATAACATAAATGCAGCTGATATTGGTGCAATGGCTGACAATGTCTGAGTAAACAGTGCTTTCTTTATTTTAATATTTATATGATTTAATACGTTCTGATTACTCACCTGTTTGGCATCTTCAACAAGGTGATTTAAGAAACAGTTGGTCTGCCCCTGTGGCTGCGGAAAAAAACGACTATTATTATTCAGGAGAAACAAACAAATAAACGGAAAATATCAACAACTAGAGATCTACTGGTTACTTGTTAACACCGTTGCATATTGCATACACAGAAGCAGTCCTGGGATCCTTATCTTGTTTCTTAAGGGGGACTTATTATCCCAGAGTTATGAATAAATAAACAGGCTTTAATACACAAAAGAGAAAGGCAGTGCGGAGAAAGCCAAGACTGAGTGTAATGATGACAAAAAGCCTTGTGATCTCAAATGCATCCCAGAACAACAACTGGGAAAGTACCCTGAGTGCAGTTGACCAGGGTACGCAGAGAATACTTCTTCAAAACACTTACAAAGTATTATTGTGATTTCAATCACAGCGACAGTTATGGTATTTTTGCTTCAAGAGTCACAAATAAAATAACTGCATTTCTTGTTTGTGAAGCAAAGTGCGAGCTAAGGGAAAACATCCAGTAAATAAAATGACAAGACAAACAAAAGTACCATGGGGTGAAAGTGTATTCTAAAACAAATACTGTTCATTCTTTTGATTTCAGTAAATGTTGTTTAACTTTACATTTCCACTGAGATATGTAAATAAAACATTGTGACAATAATGGAGAGTCGAGTAGAAAACAAATATCAGAAACCGAATTCAGTATATTGGCAAGTAGGCCTTTACATCTAGTCATTTTCTTTGGTGTAAATATATAGATATTATAATAACCATGTTATAGAGCTCCTCGAGGCGATCCACGGTAAGGAAGCGGCTCATAGTCATGCCGTTGTCAATCAACAGTTTGACAAAACTGACCCGGTCCATCACCAGAGCATCCAGCATGGCCTGCTCCAAGGAACCCACCTAAATCCAGCATACAGTTATTAGATTTAAAATACGAAGATGATATAATATTATAAAAGCACAGATACATTAGTGATTCGCAGAGCCAGTCTTACCGGCCAATGCTGTCCGTACACCAGAACTGCCTTCTGTGCGACGTCAGCCCGGTCCCAGGCCAGAGCCATGCTCAGCTGCTCTGCAGGGCTGGCCTTGGTGCCTGTCCATCACGCCGAACAAAAACAATACAACAGAACGCATATCTGTTAAAATATTGTGCATATCACCTGATTGCACTTATACTCATGTTACTGTAAGCATATGTTATTAAGTAATGGACAGACCATGTATTTCTAGTTTCTATATATGTTTTGAGTAAGGGGCAAGAAACAAAAGATGTATCCTCTCCCTGCTCCTTTTTTGGTTATGGAATGTGTAAATGGAGTTTCAGTTTTGAATTGTGAATTGCTGTATTTCTCCTTTTTTTCCCTTGAGTTTTTTTTTATGAGCCAAATATATTTCACGAAAACATCAAATGAAATAAAATATCGCTGCATACTTACACTAACTAACTTTCTCAACGCTGACCTTTTTATTTGACAAAAATCCCAGGTCTAACATAATGATTGTAGTTCGATTCAAGCGCATCATACAGTCTAATGGGCGATTCGGCCTGCAAATTAACAGACCTTGTACAAGTAAACCTATAAAGAATGCTTTGATTGTTTATGTTTTCATTACACCTTTGGTTTTCCATCTATAACATGTCAAATGTATGTGGTGAAAATGTCTATTGTCACAATAAAAAGGAGAAATATAAGTACCCTTGAGACTGGTTGTCAAAATGGCAGCATCGGCTGGAGCATGGTCGTCTGACTCTGAGTCAAAGATGGTTATCTGTTTTTTAAAGACAACAAAATATTGAGTTAATGGGAGTAGTGCATGTGTGAATCACAATATTTGACTTTTTGTATGTTACACTTACAGACTGTCTGTGATCCATACACTGCAGGAGGAGAGTGTAGAGCTGAGAGGCTTCTGCCATCTCGACTCCAAACACGTCTCCAATCCTCAAAAGGAAGTTCTCTTTGATGTCAGCATCCAACTGCCTGATAAATGCAGTAAAAGTTATATTTGTGACATGTCTACTCAATTATCCTTCTCACTCACTTGAGACATTTTGGGACAGCAATGTCCCAATTGAAACATATTTATCTGCTATCTAGACACTCTCATACTTCAGACATTTTTGAAACGCGTCTGAATGTTGTTGCCACCTATTGACATATTCAGGACTGTAATAAAAAACAATAATGAAAAAAATGAAAATTCCCCCTAGCATTTGGCATACAGAAATATATATCTATATCTATTTTTGGCATTTTGTACACAAACTGGCATTGACATCATTAACATTATTAAAATGAATGAATATCTGGGTGCAAAAAGTCGATTAAATAACTAACTGACATTTTGGTCCTCTCAAGACATCGTAGCAGCTTTTTTTTAAACACTCACCTAGGTTAAACAGCGGCTACGTAGAAACATTATCAAAGTCAACATTAATGTTACACTTTTAGGTAGATCCATTAGACATACTAACTGTAGATTTAGTGATCAAAGCATGCATACCTGTCATTAGCAGTCTGCTTGTGCAAAAAGGCGAGAAGGTCAGCTGCCCTGCCCGACCCCTCAAACACAAACACTGGCACAGGGGGGACATTGCTAACATAGTCCAACACTGTGGACACAATGGCAGGGCCTCCTTCCACCACCACACACACCACAGGCACCCCTTGGTTCAGCCCTACAAAGAAGATGGAGGAGAGGGTGAGATAACATCAGTCACATCAAAGCTTTTCTTTCTTTACATGTACATTACACACACTGACTCACGAGGGTGTATCTTCTGTAGTTGTATGTGTCTCTCCAGCTTCCTCCTGAGGCCTTGATGGCAGCCATGTTTTCCCAGCGTCCCATCGTCCACCAACAGAAAGTGGGAGTGGAACCCATTAAGACAGGCTCTCTTGCTCAACGGGTTTCCCAGGGGCTGGTAGGGCCTGAATACCTAAACCGTGTCGAGAGAAAGTCACATCCAGAGCCCACCAGGAGTCAATCATAGTGACACAAAGCACTGGGATACGTTACAAATATTGACACATGTTGTTGATAAAGAGATAATAATAATAATAATAATAATTCATTTATTTTATATAGGCGCCTTTCAAGGCTCTCAAGGTCGCCGTACAAACACATAAAAAAACAAGATACACAATACCTAACACCAGCATAAGAAACATAAACAAGACAATGCAACAAATCAAATAAATAAAACAGAGGATGTGTGATGGATAATGATCAGGGTGGTACGTATTTAGTTCTCACATCTTTGCCTAAAAGGTCTGAGTTGTTGTGAATGACTCCCCATGGTGTGATGCCGACTGTGTTTCTCTTCCTCAGGTTGTGGCCCCCAAATGTTTTCACAGCCTCGCCCACATACTTGGACACACCTGTGCAAAGAGCAGCTGAATGAACAGTACATACACAATTCCACGGTATAAACCAGGAAAAGCATTATTCAAACCATTTTGCTGCTGCTTAACATTCATGTTTCTAAATATGCAACTGCAAACACATGGACAAAACACACATCTACACCCCACAGTTCAGACCCAGGGACATTGAAAATGAATGGACTGAAATCCTTACAAATGAAGAGACCTGAGTTTACACAGGCCAAGAGAATGATCAGGAATTACACTCACAACAGCAGTGTACAGAAAGGTGCATGCAGTTCAAAATTGAACCCTTTGCAAACATTATACAGGCATGATGCAACATGGGGCTTTTTAACCGTTTCACACCAGACCCAACACTGATAAGATGATACTTGTTATGATATTAAAGGGATAGTTATTGTTTAAAGTGCAGTCGTAGAAAATACGTATCCATTCTCAGTGTATGACCTACAGAAGATGGTTGCTGTCAGGGCCCCCAGTTTTGTAGAAGCAGACCAGAGTTATAGCACAGAAGCTATGTGGACAAGGGCAGTAGCAAATGTAATTTGTCCACCTTTAAGAAACACCCACCTCGAACAATTCAAATCATTTTGTACCTCATACAACTCACTTCAAACTATCCATCTACCCCTTTAAACTGCCATGCTTGTGAGTGCATATTTGATAACAGTGCAAGTTCTAGTTGTGTTCATAGTGATACAGGATATCCCACACACAGATCTTACAACCATCTTTAACACCTACCTGTGTTAATGCCATCAGTGAGTATCCATGCCCCGGTGCTGATTGCAGCGGTGATCAGCCCTTTGCTGAAGGCCTGCTTGACTTTAAGAGGCAGGGTGAAGTTTTCTGACCCCCCCTGCACAGTCAGGAGCAGCTTGGGTCTCTCCATCTGCCACTCCCTCAGCATCAGCTGCAGCAACACCTCTGGCTTGGAGTCCACAGCCACACGGACATACTGCACAGGAAACATTTTAAACTTTTCTTCGTCTTTTCTCAAGTGCTGCTAGTGTGACTGTTTTGTGTAGTAGATACTATCTTAGATCATAGCAAGCCAAAGCTTGTTTATACAACAAACATAAGCCAATTGTGTGTATATACAGTCTCTAAAAGCATTGACCTTCACTTTTGTAGTATTCTCTTATAGATAAAGGGAGTTAAGTTATATAAATGTGGTGTCGTAATTGGGGAAAGAATCTTTTTTTCTTTGCCCTAGAAAACCATGTTGTGTACAGTTATTAGACGCACAGACCTTGGCCCTGCAGACACGTGTGGCAGTGTCCTGGAAGTCTACGGTCCCATAGGCATTGGTGGGACTGGCTTTGGTGTGTTGCTCCATGGACCAGTCCTCTACCAGGTCCTGTCCTGGCCCAGGATAGAGGGATATGGGGGGAAGGGACTCTCGCCAAGAGTGCTCTCCCATCAGGCGGCCACAACAACATCTGGCCAATGACAGATTGTGTAATTAAGCATAGCGGGCGGTGGAGGAATTCAGAGTCATTTCTACTGTTCTGTCTACACAACATTCCCTCATTTTAACTATCAAAAGCAGGTACTTGCTTGTAAAGCACCCCAAATTAAAAAGATATGGTTGGTCAAATTCACAGACACCTGACAATCATGCACCTGGCCTATTTAAGCCCGGCTGCATTTATTCCTCCCCCTTTCCTTTATATGGTATGGAAACACAATAAAATACCTTACTACTTCCCTTGAGCCAACACTAAGTTGTATTCTAAGTATGTGATGTCATTCAAACTAAGACATGTAAGAATAATAGAGGAAAAAGGGGAAATTATCAAATAAAGGTTGTGGGAAAAAGAGACGCATTAATAGAAAACAGCTTCATTGGAAAAGGGGGTGGGGCAGAGGAGGGAAATGCAGTGGGTTTTCGGTTTGGTATGAGCACACACATAAACACAGAATTATTTGATTATACCTGATCAAGTTTTGGCATACTTGACATACGGGAATACATCTGTAAGAAACAGGAAATAACACATTATCAAAGAATCCACATGGTCTCTATTCCTGGAAGTAAAAGGCTGGGTGCCAAATAGTTTTGCTCTCAAAAATGTGTTTCCAAGCACTGGCGTTAGTATCATACTATGTACTTACTACTTATTAACACAGATTTATTTCTTCTGAGAATCTTAAAAACTTTAAACACCTTCTTGGAAGATTATCAATGCAATCAGTTTACCTATGCAGGTCCCAAGATGAAGGGATAAACTTCACACACTCTCTCTTGAAGAAGGTCTCCTCAATCCAAGACTTTCGTGACTGGAATAAGAAGAGAAAGTATATTACTTACAGTACACAGATCCTGGAGCAGCTTATCTTATAACGGCAAACTCATCCTCCAGCAAGAAAAAAACACACTATTCCTGAACAACAATAACAATCGGTGACCTTCTCAGTGAAGCTCATTTCAGTGCCGGCAGCAGCCTACATGCCGGACCCACAGGGAACTAACTGCAGGTCCCTCCCCTCCCGACATAGAAACCCGAACTGCACTCTTGAAAACACTGACGGGATGTGACAATCAACCTCTCATTCAATTTCACAGCAGTCTTTGCTTCATGCTACGCTTGGTCTCTCAAGATCTGTGCTGCCCCTGTAGTCCGTTTCCCAGACATGTTTAACAATGGCCTTACTGACTAGAGAATTGTTGGTAGGAAACATACACACATCCCCTTCCTGAGATTAGTACACATTGCCGGAAGATGTGTGCAGCCTCCCTGGGTCGACTGTGTAAACACTAAACAGGGGCCTGACGTGTAGCCTCTTTAACTCGCATTGTTGTTCAAATAAGTATTATTCTTAAGAGACAATAAACTAGTTTACCATGTGCATAAATCAACTTAAGCAAGATTGTGTGCTCTGTACGGGAACGTATCCATATAGTTAGTTATGTAATATTCTTTATACAAAAACAAGATGTATCTCTTGGCTTGATGCTTTGATTGCACAAAACTTATAATCATAAAACCTTATGCTATGAAATGATTTATAATGAATAGGCAAATAATGTTCCGAGCTAAAACTAAATTACTGTCACAGTGTGTACAAAGGGGCGTTTCAGTATATGTATGCAAAGGTGTGTTTGTAAGTGTACTGTACAAAAAGCTAAAGAGACATATGAATAAATAAATATATAGAAAGGAAAGGAAGTAAAGGAGATGTTTTTTTTCTATTGTTGGGCTTATATTACCAAATATTGCTGATATACATTTAGGAATGAGTAACTCACTTATGGTTATCAGAAGAATGGTTAATAGAGCTGTTTAATGGTTTTATTTTCTATGTGTTATCATTTATAGAGGAAGCTTAAATGGGTAGGAATGTAGGGTATGTAGGATTTGCCTTTGCCTTATTAGTACACTAAATTAGAATGTGAGTGATGCCTGAATAAAGATACTACTCCTTATACTAGATATCTATGGCCATACAGTTGTTAATATTAAAGTGTTAACATAATAAAAGAGGTCGCCAAACGTGAGACAGCATAAACCTTAAGTAATACTTTTTTAATGAACAATACTAACACAATTGTCATAAGAAACATCATTACAACTCTGTTAACTAACTTTTAATTACTTTTTGTTGTTGTTATGCCATAGCCTACCATGCAGACATTATTATCTGTTAGTAACTGGCCACATCAAATGGCAAATTTACATAAACGCATAATATTTTTGCTCTGAAATGTTCTTGAACTATATAGTTTCACAGAATCTAAATACATTTAAGTATAATTAGCCTAGCTTAACTTTTACTACGTTAATGTCAATCTCCTATTAAAGGTATTTACTGAATTATATAGCTTTACATGTAAACCTACGCTGTAGAAATAAATTATCTAAAGTTTATGCTGGAGACAAAAAAGCAAACTGGTTTTACAAACCTACATGACATTAAGTTCCTTAAAATCACATTGGACCGTTGCTAACATGCTATTTGCTAACGCCAGTGACTAATATTAAGCGTTTAATAAATAGTTTTATAACTGTCATAAATAACAATAGCTGAGCTGTTTTTCCACTTTAAACAAGCTGGCATCTTCAGTGGATATAAGTTAAAGTTATAACTTACCATCGCTGTACACAGTGGGAAACGCGTCTCATGTATGAGTGTATCTTCAAATCCCACCACTTTATTATTATTTCCCTGACAATGACTGAGTGGCCTTTTATCAGCCGCGGCCGCGGGTCCAAAGGGCATGGAGAGCCTGTCTAAGGAGTTCATGACCTCCTCCTTCAAACACATGCAGGACTCCTTCAAAAAACTGTGGAGCGACCATTGTGTCCTTCATCCTGCTCATGTCTCATTCATGGGATGTAATGGGTGAAAGCAGGCAACAAGGAAGCATACAAATTGACATTCAACTCATGTCTTTTTGTCCGCGCCCTCTCAGGTAGCCACATACTTAGTAAACTGGAGTCACATCAGCAGCAGATATTGGTTTAACAAAACACTTTTGCACACTTTAATGTGTTGTAGACCAATGTAAAAAGACTAATCTAAAATGTATAGAATAATACCTCAAACAACACTCAATATGCAAAATGATTGTTTTCACATTACCTGAAAAAAGAAATATTCAAATATTTAGACCCTTTGCACTCCAAAGGTGGCCAGGTGCATCCCGTTCGCTTAATTAAAGTATGTTATATACAGTATGATTAAAGCCCGTTCGCTTAATTAAAGTATGTCATATACAGTATGATTAAAGCACATTTAACTTGACCTGTGGCAAATTAAATTGATTAAAAAAGGACTTAGAATTCACACTATCTGTGAGGACAAACCAATTCAGAGACAAGGGACTATTTGAAAACCTTCGCCATATAGAATTGTGGCAAGGCATAGATGAAGCCATGGATAAAGCCATTTCTAAAAAGTGCAAAATGTCATCTTGATGAGCAGTAAACTGTGCTCGTGGAAAGGTAGGGATTTGTTTAGGACAGAGCATGTTAGGATCTGTCTGTGTTGGTGTTTTTCTTGTCTTTTTCTATCTTTGGGTTTCCTGTTTTATTTTGTAAAGTGTTCACCCCCGTTTCCTGCCTGTTTGCTTTCTGTCTGTTTCCCTCCCCGATTACCCGATTGTGTTCACCTGGTACCTCTGTGTTTTCTCCTCCCTCCTCACCTGTCTCGTGTTTATGTGATTAGTCCTGGGTGTATTTAAGTTCTGGGTTTTCTGTCTCTCTTTGTCGGGTTGTCTTGTGTTATGACCAGTTCATCGGTGAGTGTTCCGTGCTGTCTTTGTGTAGCCTATATCTAGCCTTGAAATAAAGGAATTATTGTTACTCTAAATCTGCATTTGGGTCCTGCTTCCTGCACACCGTAACAGCCACCGTAACATTACAC
>NW_022989985.1:1616504-1686504 GCF_902827175.1 Gymnodraco acuticeps
AAAATTTAGGACTATCTCTCTTTGGGATTGCCTAATTAAAATAGCGTCCCCCCAGTAAAAAAATCCCCACTACACCACTGGTTATATCTTCGATGTTTTACTCAAATTGAAATAAAAATAAAAGCATTACAACGTTTGTTAAAAGGTAATCCTTCTGACATTGGATGAATGTAATTAACTTTAGCTCTCTAGCTAGTTTATTCACGCAATTTAAACCAAAGTATAGCCTATAGCTGCAATATAAGTTAGTGTGCATGTTGTCGGACGTCCACTGACTAACGTAGAGCGTTCACACAGGATCTGCTGCTCATATGATGTCCTGATGAACAGAAACACAAGCAGCCCGCTGGACTCAGATCTCTAGATACCTCATCACTCCTCCGCTGCTCCGGTACAAGTCCGGGCTGCGGTGATTTGTTGATACATGTCGTCTTCTTCTGTTTGCTTTAATCGAGGCTACGTAGTTATGCAGCGCCCCCATGGTCAGTAAATGGAAGTACTACAAAGAACCCCGTTTAGTGTAATTATTTCACAAGTTTTGTTATACACACAGCTCGGAAAATATTACCGAGGTCCGGACCTCGGTGACCTCAATGGTAGATACGGCCATGCGATAGGGCTGCTCAATTAATCGTATTTTAATCGCAATTACGATTATGGTTTGCAACGATTACGAAATAAAACGATTTTTTTTAAATTATTGGTTTTTCAGTTGAATTATACTTACAGTTCAGGGTAATCAACTGTTAAAAACATACTGTACACATTTTCTCCAATAAATTGATGTTTTCAAAGTAAATGGATAATCGGTTTTAATAATTGTGATATCAATTATTGACCCAAATAATCGAGATTATGATTTTTGCCATAATCGAGCAGCCCTAACTCTTGAGAAAGGTCGTGACAGCCTGCTTTGAGTTTGCCAGGTGGCATTTAAGGGATTGGAATAGTGAGAGGAAAAGGGTTCTCTAAGCACTATATGGCCAACACCGGGTACTGCTCTTCTGGCTGATACCATAGAGGCTTCTCAATACTCAAATTTCCCCTCCTCGACTCCTCGGTCCTCCGGTAGTGACCCGGAAATGAATTTCAGCGCGCCATTTTGAAGGACATCTCATTTCTCTAAATGCACACCGAGGACCGAGGATCGAGGAGGCTCTCTGGAGGAGCTATAACCGAGGATACACTGATGGTTCCTTCACGGCTCCTCCGCGGATGCATTTCCGGGAACGGTGGAGGCGTGACGCACGGCCGGACTTATCTCAGCCAATGCATGCATCCCCTGGATATTATTTTAGAAACTGCTCTCATCGCGTCGCCATGTTTCCAGAGAGAACAGCTGTGAGGTCCGTGCAGAAAGCAGAGCAGTGTGTATAATATATATCACTGAGTATAACAGGCCTACTCTCTTTATTTGCTTTAGTTTAGTAGGCTAGATAACTACAAACAAAAAGTCGATATTTTTCTAAGACCATTTAGTGCTTCACATAATAAAATACACAACGGCTGTAGCCTGATATGCTTTAGGAGCTGTAGGTGTGTGTGGTACAGTGTGTGTTGTACTGTGCGTAGATGCGGCGGACAGACGGTCTCAGTTGGTTTGGTGTCCTCTGCTTACTTTTAATAGGCTACTTGTAAATACAACTTTTGGCCCGTAATTTCAATTCCCCATGTCAGCGACCAGAGAGAGAGAGGGGGGGGGGGGGATGGGGGATATATCCAGTCTCTGATTGTGTTACGTTATTATGAGAGTGCTGAGCTCTCATACTTTAAATTGTATATATTTATATAAATATATTTGTGTGTGTGTCCGCATCTGTGCCTGTTATTGTCTCATTATACCGCACTCTCAATGAATTCTAAGTAAATATGTGGGGGAACAATGTTCAGCTGATCTAACAGAGATGATAAAATACAGTGCTATGACAAAACACTCGACAGCTGATGCAGCTGTTGCCACGTAATAATGAACGGACGTCGCTTTAATTTGACCGCTCAGAGGAGAGGAGTTCTCATTTCTTTAAACGTCTGCTGCTTCCCCTCCTCTCTCCTCTGCTCCAGTCGAGGAGGGGAAATGTAAGAATTGAGAAGCCTCTCATCACTCTGTGAAGCACGGTAGCAGCGACATCATGCTATGGAGGTGCTTCTCATCAGCAGGGACAGGGGTCAGAATTGAGGAAAGGTGATTATAGCTGAATACAGAGGAATCCTTGAAGAAAAACCAATAGAGCGCATGTCACCTGAGACTGAGGATAAAGTTCACCTTTCAGCACGACAATGGCTGTGTTCAAAATCACATTTACATCGTACTGTGCTATACAAACTCAATCAGTGTTTAGTGCCTACCCATTTTACGATTTAGTATGTGATTTCAAGTAATAATAATAATAATGGATTACATTTTTTAATTAAGCAATAGGTCTTCCCTGCATCACATCAATGTATCAATCAGGATATTGTGGTCAGAGCTGCCATTTACTATAATCACAAATGTTAATCAAATATATCCACAAAATCTAGTATTTTTTATAATATGTGTAACTTAATGTTAAATGATGTTTTCTACAGATAATTGTATGTAAAGTACTGCATTTTCCCTTATCATAGCAAATTCACATCACTCACTATTTAATCCAACTGTCTACAGAACAACATTGAATACCTATGTGGATGAGATTTCAGTTCCTGACATTTTATTCTAGTTAAAGACATTTTAATTGTATGGTTAGATTTGTCTATGTCACTCTACATTTTAGGTTATTACAGATTATATTTAATTTTAGGATTTTTATGATTAATTTTTTTGTGGATGGAATGGCACTGCCACTAATATTGAAAAAACAAACATAATCACACAGTATAAGAAAACCATTATATTTCCAATGAACACAGATGGCTGGGACAAGTGATAGTGTGTCAGTCACATACAAATACAGCATACACTAAAGCCTTTAATAAGGTGTTTTAGAAAATCTATCCAACATCTACAATTTAGTCATGATCTACAAACAGCAATTTAGGAATGACTTACATAGAGTACACTTTGAAAGATATTATAGAATGATTATAATATGAACTGTTGTGTTCCAATACCAGGTTTGCAAGGTAGGTATACACAAAACCAAAAGCCTAAGTCACAATTGTACCCAAGGCAGTCCAACATATTGTTCATACAAATCTGTAGAAACTTTAAAATCAATCTACAATTTGAGGATGCACAGGCAACCTCTCCATCAAAATGCACTTCCCCACAATTTTGGTCACCACGAGTATTTTTGCAGCTCAGTGGGGTCTTAAACCTGCACGAGGCTCACTTACAGAATATCACTGAACTTTGGCAGTCTGAGACTTAAGGTTGTTGCATCTCACCTGGATGCGTACAACTTTCTATGCTCAAAAGCATCCCCTTTCATCACCACGCTTGACTGCTGTTGTACGGACAGAGGAGAGCAGACTAGCTTGCTCCTGTCCTTTTCAAGTTTCCATGGCATAGGGAGAAGAGTCTTTGACTTTTGACTCGTCTTTTCCGCTCTGGGAATTCTCATTGGCATCTTCCAGCAGTGAGAGGTCGAGTTTAAGCAAGGGGACCCTCCAGTACTGGAAGCAGTTGAAAGAGCAGTCTTCAGTGTTGGGGTCTTCATCCGCCTGAGCGTGTTGAGAAAAAGAAAGAAAGGGAATGAGATCAGGAGAAATGGGCAAAGCAATACAAACAATTGTTTAGACTTGCCGTCATCTGTGAGATCACCAAATCTGAACCATACATTTAACCAGCTCAGACACAGTGATGGAGAAAGTAGCCGCATACTTAAATTACAAAATTGTAGGCAGTTACTGAAACATGTTTTTAATTGAAGTATAGTTACTCAAGATGATGGTTTTGCAAAGGGAAAAAAGCTGAATATATCATTTTTGATATAAAAGAAGCTTAAATGTATAATATAACATTCATTCTGTTCATCTATTACAATTTGAATTAAAGTTAAAATTGTAAAAAAAAAAGTTTAACAATTGTTTTGACGTTTTCTAGTAATCAATGTTGAGTACTGTTGTAACTATCTGTTAACTTAAGTTTGGTAAAATACTCAGATCTAATGCCCAGATGAGCGATATAATGGGTAAATGGAGACATCTAGTGGACATTTACTTCCATTACACTTTCCCTAAAGAAACCCACCATCTGCACACTTTCGATGTTGCCATTAACTTACTTTATCATCAGCTTTAGGAAGAACAGTCTCTGAACTCGCGCAGTCACCTCGAGGTCGTTTCTTGGAGTTTGAGAGCGCGCTGGAGCTGTGAGGTTCATGGAATCTTCCAGAACTCTGCACGGTCGAAACATTAGCTGCGTGCTTCATGGTGTCGCACAAGTGCGTAGGTTTGCGATTAAGAGCCGCTGCTTCTTGTTTCTCGTTGTCCTCGAAGAAATGCGGCCTCTTTGTGTCGCTCACACCCCCACCGGTGGGATCCATGTTATCCAGTTGCAGGTCAGCGCTGCTCAGGGAACTGTAACACTTTTTAGATGGAGCCTCGTAATGAATTGTGTCGTCGGCGCGTCTCTTCGCCATTAACGTAAGCTATGTGCGCACAATAGTATATCGCAATAAACCAAAAACACGTGGGAAGTTGATATTGTTACTAGCAAGGATGTGGCTTCACTCCATGCTTCAGTCGCACAACAAAAAGTACCGGAAGTGTATTTATTGCTTGACCAATCAGAGTATAGCACCGCATTCTATCCCCGCCCACCGCCTCCCCTCTTCCTGTGGCGGTCATCCATGGTGGCGGTACATTCATGCTCATCATCCTCCATGATCCTAACAAAGAGTACGTTTTTTTTGTGCTGTAAATCTTATTTTTGGAGAACTTTTATATTCATAAAAAGAGATGGGCAGACTCAAAACCTGATTGTGAACATTTTTGCCAAGAGTTGAAGCGATAAAGTAGCACTATTAAAAACATTAAGAATAAAAAGCAATACAAAATGAATTGCGTATTTAACAAATATATAATCTGAAAACTGTCATTTCAAACGGAGACTATTTTATATTTGTTGTCATTTATTTAATGTCATGTTGTACTCAACAGGGTTGGGCACATGTTAAGGGACACACTTTCACTGTAAAATTACTGTTATTAAAAATATGTTTATGATTGGTCAACAAGAAGGAGGAGGAGGAGATTTTGGGCATGGATTGTGTGTAATTTCCTTTATATATACAGTCTATGGTAATTTCATAGGCAAGACAGAAAATGTCCCATGTAACATTCTGAAATGGGCCACTTTTGGTACTTCAAGTATATTTTGAGGCAAATACTTTTTTAAATGTAGTAATAAATGGGAATAAGTCCTCCCATCGTGGCCCCCAACCCTTGTAAAAATCTCCAGTCTCACATCCATTGATTACATTTTTTGAACCTTAAACAAAAGAGACAGGTGTAAATAACAAGGTTCCAATGCTTCCTTAAACACTAAATTCAAGGAATTTCAAGGCCCAATTCCTTCCATTTCAGGCACCCAGCACAGCATAAACACGGATCAAGGTTGATTACGTTCGCAATTGCTCAAGGCAGGTGGCATGTTAAAGAACGACGTAACAGATGGAGACGCATGCAGACAGCTTAAACTTTCAAGGCCTTGATGTTTTTCCCCTCAAATTTAAAAGAAAACTTTCAAGGACACATAGGAAGCATACAATTAAGGGGGCTGAGTTCCATTTAGCTTCTTTTACGGTCCAGATATTGTGCATGCTTATACACTGTCACAACTTACAAACCATTAGTTATTTTACAAACGCCTGTACCTGCACCTTTCCTACGATGACAAAAAGTCTGCTGTTAAAAAAAAAAAGGTTTATTGGTTGTATTGTTGTACTTGCTCCTACATTTAAATTAAATACATATTTTTTAAATTTGTACAAGAGCTGCAATTTAGTGCAGCTATGCTTGGGTTTGTATCATTTTGAAATACTTGGCTTTATTAAAAATTGTGATTAGAAACCGGGAAAGTCGATGAAAGTGAAGTTTAAAACAACATGTTCTTGAAAAGCTGAAAACTGTTTGGATTACATTTTCAGTCTTGACTGATTATGAATATGAAAAGGTAGACATAGTAATTGGCACCATATGTGAAAAAATAAATATATATTTCAAAAGCTAATGCTCACACATACACACACACACACACACACACACACACACACACACACTCAGGCAGTGAAAGTCAATGGAAATGAGAATTAGTAAGAGCGCAGGCAGTGTAAGCTGGAACACAAGCAACTTAAGCAAAAGGCAAACAAGTGTAAATGACTCCTCAAACCCAGGTAGAAAGAGATGTGGAGTATTTAGATGGTTTTCCATGTTTTAGATGAAAAGGTGATTTCCAAATGAATCAGAAAAAAAGAAAGTATTAGTCCACTGCTTTTTTTCCTTCTTTATCCTTTTTCTTTTTGTTGGTCTCGTCTTCGCTCAGTCAATGGTTGTATGCCTCTAAGTTAATTGTTTTTGCCAAATGATTTCCTGTCACGTCATGGTGTCAGTACCTTCTCGTCGTGGAGACTTAGCAGCCGGTGGGGTGCTCTGTAGATGGTCATCTTCTTCTTCTCGACCGTTACAGTACACGTCTGCAGGTTTTCGTGCCACAAAAAAGACGCAGTCGTAAATGTATCTCAACATGGAGTGGTCGTTCTCCGTGTATGTGGTCTGAACTGACTCCTTCTCCACCTGCAGCACAAATAGAAATACTATTTTACAACTGGAACAAGATGTATGAAGACAAACATAATGCTTAGCCATGAATATAAATAAAACTCCTTTGTTGCTTACCTCTATATGGAAGCCATAGTTGACAATCGCTGTCCTGATGTCTTCGTAGCTAAGTTCAACTGACAGCTCGTCGGCCATGTTCTCAAAGTGGTACAGCAGCGGACCTGAAGAAACATTGAATTTAAACTCTGAAATAAGTTTACTGAGACCCAAACCGTAAAACCTTTTTTTTTATACAACTTTAATTTCAATATAAAAATGTAACCCACAAGGTTAACATGCATGTACATCCTATTCAGTGACATTCTGTTGTGTTATTTTCTTTCATTTGCAGATAAAAGTTAAACAATATATGGCATTAGTAATGCTTTGAAGTGAAGCGTAATAGCAGAACGTTCTGCAGCTTTAACGCAACAATTGCCCAATTTAAGCTTTGAACTAAGCTGAGCAAAGTAGGAACATAAGTAAATACATGCAAAAGTTGATAGAAAACCAATTATGATATAATGTAAACATATGTTACTTGCAAGTGTATGGTGGTAAACATTTTTAACCAGTCCAAATACCTTGTTCTCTACACATAGAAATAATTGTATTTGTCTGTAAAGTTTACAAAGATATATGTTTATTTAATTTTTTTACAAAACTTGACTCACCCAGGTTGATCCACACTCCACCAGGCTTAAGAATCTTCCAGATAGTCTCCACATACTCAATGACATTATGAGCTGTGTCTATAAAGAAGCAGGTAGCCACACAGTCCCAGGAATCTAACCCAAGAAGAAAATATATTATAACATGATCACATTGAATAATGCTGCGAAGTGCACAATGCGGCAATGATAAATTATTATTCATTTACAGAACAGTTTGGGATGGTCAGTTTTGTTTGGGGTAATTGTAAAGTGTATCCTAATAATGAAACATAATCCGAAATATTTTCTGGGTTAATTGAAGCTAGAAATAACAAGATTTGCAAGATTGTACAAAACATTTTTATACATACAAAAAATACAAATGTTTTGCTGAGCTTGCGGAAACATACAATATGGGAGAAAGCTCTGCCTGAAAGACCATTTGAAAAATTGGAAAAACGTCCACACAGCTGCTACTGACCTGGGTCCCTGTACACTTCCACAAAGTCGCCAGCTACCATGGAGAAGTCTGCATCTAGTGGCAAGCTCTGAGGGTTGACATCGGGGAATGTGATTGGTCGTGATTGGTCGGAGGATTTCTTGTTGTTGCTAAACTGGTGGATCCAGGGGTACAGGGTCAGAGAGTTCACGTTTTCACACCTGAATAGAGCAGTCCAAATGTACAAGTGGATGGATGTAAATGGTATTCAACATAGCAGGAGGGCAGAATGCACTGCCAAACTATTTAATATGAAACATGATTTAATTTGTGATCACTGACAAGGTTAAGATGTAGAATTATGTGTGAGGTTATAGTCCCTAAATGTTGTGTCAAGGAAGCTGGAAGTGGCAGTGAATACTGTACCTATTGAGAACAAAGTTTGAAGAGAAGAGCATGAAGAAGCTCCATTCGTTGCCTTGGCAGATGTAACCCAGACGTGCTATCTCCCAGGCTAGACGGCCGAGTCCAGCGCCCGGAATCAGCACGCTCACCTTAGATACATCACTGACATAATAAAATGTACAAAATGCACATATCACATGGAAAACATGGAGTAAGTCAAATCATCAAAATGACAACAAAATATTATTACGTGAAGAAAATAAAAATGTTAGCTTGTATCATTTAGTATCCACATATTGGTATGTGTTGACATGCATGCAGGTGTGCGGTGGGTAAGCATGAATGTTTCCTACCATTGGTCGCTTGGGAATATTTTTTGGATCTCTTGGATGATCGGCTTGTAGCAGGTCTCCCTCTCTTTCCGGCCAGTCTCGCTCCAGTCTCTGACAAACTGCTTTATGGTGCACTTAAGCTTGTCCATGTCAAACGTTGAAGAGGGACGCACCTTCCGCGGATCCTCCTGGAAGTTAAATAGAGGGGGAAATGTTTTTATTAAAAAAGATCACAGCAGAAATCTCAAATGCAGCACTACATAATGATTCAAATACAGACCTCTATCTCATTTTTAAACAAAGCTACAAGGATTATTCAAATAGTTGTCAACTAAAAATGTGTTGCCAAATTGGTTCCCCTTTCTTAAATGAGATTATTTTCTAGTGTCATAACTGCTCTATGACAGTAAATAGAACGTATAGTTATCTCAGTGACTTTGGAAAACATGGAACAACCTTTAACTCCTTTTTCTACCACAAACCTAATGAATTCATGAATAAAATAGTCGACAGATGATGAGACAATAATAACAATAGTTGTAAATTACAGCCCAAATGTATAATGAAGATAATGATAATCTTTAATGCACTCTACAAAATGTTTTTTCTTCTTCATATCATAATTGTTTTAATGTGTAGTGTTTTTACCCAAAGATTATCAATTATTTTTATCATTTCACAAATGTGGAGAGTTGGCTCCTTGCCTTTCACATCTGTTGTATAATATTGTTAATGTACTTCTCTACATGCCTGTAGAAATCGCCCCAATGGAATTAATGATGCATACTGAATCAAGCTGAACACTTTATATGTATACTAACTGGTGAAGTAAAGCTTACCCTCTCGCCGTACTCAATGTTCTCAAACATGTGGAGGCTGTTGTGAATGATGGCCTGCATAATGCCCTGGTTGTGGTCCGCACACTGGCTGATCCGGGCCAGGTTGGACAAAACATCTGGCAGCAAATCCTGGTGGTGCTTCGGGAGGCTCAGAAACTGACGCTCGGCACGCTTGACCTGCTCCTGGACGTTGACCCTGGTAAAAAGACAAGACATAATTAAATTCACGATTCACAAGATGTGTCATGTCAGGAGTGCCCAGAGGGATAACACAGGTCACTCATCTAGGAAGAAAATGGGTTTAGGACTGCTTATGGAGGCAGTGTGTTTCTACAGTCTGGTCGAAATGGTTCCTTTATTCATTAGTACAATTGTTATCTTTAAATATGATTGCTACACTAAATTATGTATATTTTAAGTGTTAAGGGAGATAGGATGGAACATGTTGAAAATGTGGTGCCATGACAGGATTGGAGCTAAAGTCAGAACATTAGGAAATAAATGCCATCAATAGCTGTTTACACAAGATGACTATAATAAACACTAGCCAATTATTTCATACAAATGCAATTATCAGTTAGCAACCTTCCCTCCCAACCTTGTTATCTGTCCTTTACTGTAATCATATGCTAACGGTGTTCCGGATTGACTGGTTCCCCGATCAACTGGTTGACAGATGTGGAGGCGTGGCCTCGACTGAAATACACATTTCGATCGCTTCTTCTGTCGTTTACATACATATTTTGGTATATTTGGCTGGATAGGAACACTTTGATGCACATTCAGTACCAGTGTGTGAGGTTGTGCTTACGATGGCAATATCCGGACGCGAACAGCGAGGACTACAAAAAGAAAAACGAGTTGATCGGGGATGTCTGTTCAAAACATTGCGAGCTCCAATAAATCATTTAAACCAGCTATTGTTGCCAGACTTATTTCTGAATATCGTTCTTAATGTGATACCAAGTCCATCTGAGACCTGTGTACACCTTCAGACAGCCTCCAAGTGAAGCACATGTTCTTTACTCACAGTTTGAAAGCAGCGTGGAGAAGTCTTCAGCTGTGTTAAGCTCTGATCGCTCGAATAAATCCTTAAAACCAGCTATTGTTGCCCGATTTATCACTGAATATCGTTCCTAATGTGATACCAAGTCCATCTGAGACCTGTGTACACCTTCAGACAGCCTCCAAGTGAAGCACATGTTCTTTACTCACAGTTTGAAAGCAGCGTGGAGAAGTCTTCAGCTGTGTTAAACTGTTCCTCTCAGGTAAACTGTGATTCGCCCATGGGAAAATGGGATCCGCCCAGATTAAACTGTGTTACGACTTCTGTGGCTATCTACCAGCGATCATGTTTAATATGAAAGACACACACATCTACATGCCTTATAAAAACGGCATTCTGCAGCACTCATCCAGATAACATGTGACTGTTAACTCGTTTTGCAAAGATAGCAGCAGAAATGTCATTGCTGCATGTGCAGGGATATTAGACTTTAAAATGCTGATGGGTCATTAATGTTGGTCTCGGCAAACAATATTAGGAATCCTCTATTCAAACCACATAATATTCAGTGTCCATCGACATGAAAATAACAAAAAAGTTCATGCTGGACTCAAACCCGAGTTCCAACAGCAAAAGTCACTCCAGCCCTGCGCGTTATGAGTGCGCCACAGATCAACACGAGGTATCGAACCACCACACTATAATATTTTAGATTAACCTTAACACACTTATATGTAAAACTAACACTTATCACAACATAATGTGGGCTCGCAGGCTGATAAACTAGGATATCTGATCTCGGTGGGTCTTAATGAGGCTTGATACAGACCTCAGTCAGTAGGCTATACTATATTATAATATGTATATTATATGGCTTAAAGTGTACATTCGCTCACATTATAAATGATGGTCGGGTTGCATTTTTCTGGAACTTTTTAACAAGATTAATGTAAAATATTATAGTGTGGTGGTTCGATACCTCGTGTTGATCTGTGGCGCACTCATAACGCGCAGGGCTGGAGTGACTTTTGCTGTTGGGACTCGGGTTTGAGTCCAGCATGAACTTTTTTGTTATTTTCATGTCGATGGACACTGAATATTATGTAGTTTGAATAAAGGATTCCTAATATTGTTTGCCGAGACCAACATTAATGACCCATCAGCATTTTAAAGTCTAATATCCCTGCACATGCAGCAATGACATTTCTGCTGCTATCTTTGCAAAACGAGTTAACAGCATGTTATCTGGATGAGTGCTGCAGAATGCCGTTTTTATAAGGCATGTAGATGTGTGTGTCTTTCATATTAAACATGATCGCTGGTCACAGCGACAGAAGTCGTAACACAGTTTAACCTGGGCGGATCCCATTTTCCCATGGGTGGATCCCAGTTGACCCTGAGCGAATCACAGTTTACCTGAGAGGATCACAGTTTATCACAGCTGAAAACTTCTCCACGCTGCTTTCAAACTCTGAGTAAACAACGTACGCTTCACTGGGAGGCTGTCTGAAGGTGTACACATGTTTCAGATGGACTTGGTATCACATTAGGAACGATATTCAGTGATAAGTCGGGCAACAATAGCTGGTTTTAATGATGTATTCGAGCGGATCACAACTTAACACAGCTGAAGACTTCTCCACGCTGCTTTCAAACTGTGAGTAAACAACGTGTGCTTCACTTGGAGGCTGTCTGAAGGTGTACACAGGTCTCAGATGGACTTGGTATCACATTAAGAACGATATTCAGTAATTAGTCTGGCAACAATAGCTGGTTTAAATGATTTATTGGAGCTCGCAATGTTTTGAACAGACATCCCCATGTCAACTCGTTTTTATTTGTGTAGTCCTCGCTGTTCGCGTCCGGATATCGCCATCGTAACCACAACCTCACACACTGGTACTGAATGTGCATAAAAGTGTTCCTATCGAAGCCTAATATACCAAAAGATTTATGTAAACGACAGAAGAAGCGATCGAAATGTGTATTTCAGTCGAAGGCCACGCCTCCACATCTGTCAACCAGTTGATCGGGGAACCAGTTAATCCGGAACAACGGACGTTTGTTGATAAAAACGGTCACTTGGATGGTACTTTGTTTTTAAGCACTGTTATACCTGTACAATCTAAAAGCATCGATTATTCTCCAGAAATGCTTCCTCTCCAGCTTGGCCTCTTCCTCGGGGCTGTTTTGAATTCTGTCTTTGTCAAAAAATGGTGCTCCTTGAGGTCCCTCTCCCGTTGTTTCGGCCATGTCTGAAACAAACTTACAGCCGTCCAATCAAAACACGAAAAACTTCTTCTTCGTGGGATTTGTTAATTCCCGCAGAACAGACTACACAAGGTGCGTTGCTGCCACCCACAGCCCCACGAGGAGACTACAGGCAAACAGAATATGGAGGAAATAAGTTGGCAACTTAGATATTTTTACAATTTAAAAATTTAAAAAGTAGAAGTAGAGTAGAAATACTTGCTTAGAAGCAAAAATACTAAATTAAAAAATCTTACCCAAGTTAAAGCACGACAGTAATAGAATTAAAATATATTTATAGTACAAACACAACATAACCATATAGTACTTCATTTGTAATACTATTGCAAACTACCGTAAAAACATCAAAAAATACACACCTAATTGTTAATTTTATATGTATTAAGAGTCTATAGATTCGTCCTAAATTCACCAATAATTTGCAATAAATATGCCTAATTCATAATAAATCAATGTTTTGTATTATTCTCTTAACAATAAATATCCTCTTCGGTAGCACATACACCACACGTATTAAACATCTTAGAAAAAAGGTTTTATATATATATATATATATATGAGAGAAATATAGAAATAAGTGTTCTGCCATGAAAACATGTTTTTTTTTAGGAAGAAACTGCAGAAAAGATAGTTAGAGGATAAACTAATAAATGATCTACAAAGTCTCTGATTTTATTGCATGTGTAATAAAAGCTGATAGCTGTTGCTAATATTTTCATCCCAGCCTAATTTGACCTTCACAAACTAAAACAAATACTCTTTGTTTCTGCAACACAAAATAAAGACCAAAGAACAACATTTTGTTTAGGGTTTTTTATATGTGATGTCACTGCTGTGCTCAAGTCAAATCTGCTTATCCCATCAGATTTTCGGGTTGATGATCTTGCCCAAGAAAAGGATGTTTTCTGTGATGCGTTCAACGATGGTAACCATAAATGGACGATTGAACTTCAAGACAGGGATGCTCTGGAAGGACATAAGTGTGATGCCGATGCCTGTGGCTACTGCAGCAGTGGCTCCGGCCTCATCGACATCAAGGGTAGCTTGGTGCACAACCTGCAGTGAAACAGAGATAAAGTTAGATGGATGTAATGTAGGGAAGAAAATGTGTGTGAAATATGTGACCTTACGTCTGAGACTGCCAGTTTATGCCCCTCTGAAATGCCAGTCAAATCTGCAAGATCACTAAACATGTCGGTCATTCCCATTGAGATCAGCTCATCGTTCAGTGTGTAGGAGGTCTTGATGGAGAACTTTGGAATAAAGACATCATATCTCCTAAAATAAAATGAGAAATAGGCAAACAATAAGTTATGATCTGACAGAAATAACTGATCTACCAGGACACAGCTGAGTTTTTTACAGTGTCAAACCTTCCATGTTAGAAACCAAGAAATTGATGATGATTTTAGAATTGTCCAAACCTTCGCCTCATCCACTTCAGCCATTTGGTGACATGCCCTGGGCAAATGGCCGACTCCAGCGTTGCCATGTCGTCAGGCAACATCAGCAGCATGGAGTAAGTGCTGTTGAAGGGCAGGTGGAGGACTGACGTGTTGATTGCCTGGTCGTAATAGGAATCAAAAGTGTCCTCCATGTTCATCATCTGGACTGCAACCTGGGAAAATATCAAACATGAGGTGTCTGGATCAGAAAAGACACACATACAAGGATGCTCAATTATCTATATTTAATGAGACTCAAAACCATTCTGGATTAATGCTGCGTCTTCGAACCTTGTTGTTGTCATCCACATTGAAGATATCCTCCTTGGTTAGCATTGCATCAAATGGAGTCGCCCAAGTTCCTGTTGGATGATGAGCAGGTAGTAAAACAAATGTTGTGGTTAACATTTTAACCAAGTAATAAAGGGTTTAAAAGAGGAAAATATTGGGAGAAATAATATGTTGCGATGTTTTTAGGAATCACATAGACCAGGCTATAACTAAGAACAAACCCCTCTGTTAAAACCTTCAGAATATAGATCGGAGTAAAACTTTGGTGTACGTAATTGCTAGTGAAATGGAGATTTCTGGCTCAAAGTATGACAAAAAATAATCTAGAGTTTACTACCTTCAAAGAGACAAAGTGTAAGCATAAGTCACAAGACGCTAAGAGTGAATGGCGTAAAAAATATTAAAATAAACAATGTCACTTTGGAATCAACAAGTTGATTACTTACATTATGACACTTATTTACTGTATGACATATTTTTCAAATTTTTTTGTATTTGATTATTCACATTCATGATGAAGTCTAAATGGATTCAGGAGAAATCTACAGATGCAAAAGTAAGTAAAATGAATAAATAATAAATAAATGTGGATTTTTGTGTGAAAGCAAAACAGCCCTGAATGAATAGATTGAAAAATGCTGTTTTGCTTCGGGGTTGCAGCCCTAAATGTGTAGGAAAAAAACAAAAAACAGATAAATGGTAAATGGACTGTACTTATATAGCGCTTTATCCAGTCTTTACGACCCCTCAAAGCACTTTACATACTACATGTCATTCACCATTCACACCCATTCATACAGAGCAGTACCACTAGGACCTAACATTCACACACCGTTGGCCATGCCATCGGGAGCAACTCAGGGTTAAGTATCTTGCCCAAGGATACATCGACATGTTGACTGCACGGGCTGGTATCGAACTCACAACCTTCTGGTTGAAAGACGACCGCACTCCCTCAATGCCACAGTCGCCCTAGATCTTCTTCTTCTCATGAAACCTGATACCTTTGTAGTAGATGTAGCTGATGAGATACATCACTGTGCTTGGATCCAAGCCCTCGACAAGTTTCGCTATCTTCCCGTTAGTCTTGTCCTCCACATACTTATTGATGGTATTGGCACTTTCTGCGGTTTGGGTGAAGTCGACATTGAACCCCTCTGCAAAGTAGGACTGCTTCAAGGTCTCCAGGAACTCAGGCTTTGGTTTGAGGCGGTTGTCTATAAATACAGCAGTCCCTTCGCTGACTTCTTTCTGAGATGGGCTGTTTGTCTCTTCTAGAAGTTTATGGAAAGCTTGATTAACTTCTTCCTGTGTCAAGAGGGTGCTGTTGAAACCCAAGCCGCTGAATATCTGACTGTGGGTCATACTCCGTGCTCCTACGGACAAGGCAGCCAAGGCGTGAGACACACTGATTGGGGAGAAGAAGATGTTCTTTCCCGCTGAGTCAGCATGAGCTGCTAACTTGCTGTACAATTCAAAGGAGAACTGTTTGTTTGCTGAATTCACCAGAGAGAGGCTGGCGGCGCTGGGTTCAGGTCCGGTGTTCTGGTCTCCCTGACTGTGGCCATAATGGTGATCTCCTCTCCCCACGCAGATCACTGCTGATAAGATCCATATCCCCAAGGCGGCATGCATCATTGTGACCTAAGACCAAAGTTCAAAAGTACATTGTTAATTTGGATTACACAATATTTGCTGCTGGGAGGGGGGCCTGCCTCTTTAGCAGGCGCCCCTCCAGAGTTCAAAACTGACCTTTGCGGCCTGTTTTCCCCTCTATGTCCCCCATTACTATCTACAATCCAATAGCAAGGCAAAGAAGAAGAAATGTTTGTACATGAGAAACATTAGTCGACTGATTTTCCTAGAAGCTACATTAAAGATATTGTTCTAAAAGCCTTACACATATTTCCCTAACCCTCTAATGACAAAGAAGAGGTTCCTACTGTACACGCCATGTTTAGCAAATTCTTTGCATTTATTTTTTAATTGGTTTTGAGAATACTGGTTTATTTAGAAAGCAAATGTCATGTGTGTCTGTGCACCAATCAGGGCTTAAAACACGTTTAAATTTGAATATTTTTATTTGATGATAATCTAATAAGTAGGTGGGTTGTTCAGTTACTGTCAATGACATTTGATTTACAACACAGAAAATGTGTAGATTTTTCTGAATGTTAAACTCATGACATTATACTTTAAACTCTTGATAAATAGTATACAAAATGAGATCGTTTTAAAAAATCCCGAATTTAAAATAATACATCAAAAGAGTGATACAAATAGTAATTTTTAACAACTCTACATTTACATTTGTAACACGTTGCAGATGTTACATATTTTCCAATTCCGGTGTACACAGGGACATCTCACACATATGATGTCAAACATAGTTTTTCACTTTTGAAAGAGTATTCAAACGTGTTTACATAAACATGTTATATGAGCTCTCTGAATCTTTTTACTTACCTTCTCCTGGTTGAAGCCGAGGGAAGCACAGGCAGGTCAGAGGGAGACTTCCCTTTTATAAGACTGATCAGAGCTGCTGAACTTTGTCTTTGTTTATTCATCATCTCAACCTCATATTTGCTCTGCTCCCAAATGTGCTCTGTGTAGCAGTAAGTCTGTGTAATGATTACTATTACTGACTAACCATGGAATCAAACTGCACGGATAAAAGCACAAGTCAAGCTACCACTGTCATCAGCAAGTACAAAAACATGTTAGTGATAAGTGTCTATTTTCTCACCGACATAAGTAACATCTTTATTCAAACTATTATACATCGTACTTTGGCGTCAAAGAATAGCAGTAGGCCTAGCAAAAATGGGAGAATGCCATCTTAGCAATCATTCTGTGATACTTGCACCGAATAACATTTATTTTTGCCCTATACATAAACAATCAGATCTCTGAAAACTAAAGCAAAGCTTCCCTCTCAGAGAACAAACAAAGCAGATTGGCTCATTATATTGAAATGTGTTCATGTTGATAAAGCAACTTGAAGCATTTTATAGAGTCTCGCCAAAAAAGACAAGCAGAATCAAACAGAGCCTAAGGGAACTGATGGCATTCAAAAGCTGATCAGGTCAAGAAAATTAAGCCTTGCACATAAAAGAAAAAAGCAGGGATTGAATCAGTTCAGAATGCAATAAGAGGCAGCTCAACAGATGCTGAAAAGATTAGTAATATCTCTGAAACTCATTGAAACATGTCTCACAACTAGCCTCTCAGAATAGACACTTTGCACACATGGACTTGTAAAGAAACAGTTTTTTAAAATAAAATATTTATTTGATGTGATATTTAGGGGTGTAACGGTTCACAGAAGTCACGGTTCGGTTCATACCTCGGTTTGGGGGTCACGGTTCGGTACGGTTTCGGTACAACAAGGAAAAGCAAAAAAAAGTCCCAAATGCATAATTTTTTTTTGCTGTTATTTCTTTTTAACAGTAGTGCAAGTTTTGGTATGAAAATAAGGAACTCTAACATTTGGAATTATTAACTGTATTACACAGTTAAAAACAAACCACAAACAGTAACACACACACAGAGATGGCCATATTATTTATAATGGCTGATGTCAAGCAAAAAGGTTAAATAAGCTGTACAACTAAAAAGAATGTCTTGAAAATATTAAAATAAATAATAAGAAAGAGTTTCAATCACAATCAATAAAAGGCAATACAGAACTGTATAACATCTCCTGATGTCAAAATATAAAATAAATACAATGATAAATATAAAAACAAAATAAAATCTGTACCTTTAGGAGCAATGACTAACATGTGTAATTAATTTGTGAGTGTGTGAGGCCATTATGCCTAAGTAAAAAGGTACTCAAGCTTTACTCTATTTTCAAGTTTTTCTTCAAAAGATGAGTTTGTCTACATTGTCAGTAGTGAGGGCAGATCTGTTGGCGGTAACTATGTCACCTGCCGTCGAGAAAACCCTCTCGCTGGGGACTGAGACTGACTCGGATGTGATTGAGCATGTTTGACGTGTTACCACTAGCATACCGCACCGCTGTCGAACAACGCCGACACACCGTCCTCGTCCGATCCACAACTCGCACCCCATCATTGTTGTAGTCCACGGGCAACCCGAAATGTTCCCACACACCTGATTTAAAAGAAGCAGGTGGGTCTTCTAGTTCTATTTCGTATAAGGCTTCGCCCTCTAAGGCTATCACTATTGGGCAATCCCACTGCACGTGTGCAGGATCTCCAGTAACGGGGTTAAAGCATGCGGTTTAAGTGATCATTATATGATATTCTGTACCCGCAAAAAGCTAAAACAAAGGGCCGGCTGTCACAAAACAGTCATATCTCAAAAGAGACCTCAAAAACTACTCTAGCGAGGCCTTTAACCTAGAACTGGAGAGCCTGGACTGGTCAGATGAGCTCAGTGGTCAGTGGCGTTTTTATATGTACAAAAGTGGTGGGGCACAAAAAAACTTAGATGTCTATATATAAGCTTCTGCAGTGAGGTTCATGGCTGGTGAGGCTCTGACTCTTCAGGTTTACAAATATTATATTTTGACCTAAATCAAAATATCATATTATTTTCAAAAGCTTTTTTTGTCTGATGCTTCAATTAATTTTAAACAGACAGTTCAACAAAAGGATACCCAAAAAATGTAATTGTATCATTTAAATATTGAATTGTTCTCTCTTAGTAACAGGGTCGTCTCTAGAACAAATCAAATGGGGGGGCAATCATTTACCAAGGGGGGGCACACACTGCCGTCAACAACCAACACACAAACACCAACGCAACTTCAATTTAAAAAAACATGCTGTAAAGTCTATTGTCTTTCACACACATTGCAGGGGTGTAGTGCTATTGTATAGCGCACCTATGACCTGTGCATACATGCACGGTTGTGGCATGACCACCAAAACAGAAACATATGGACATAGGCCACCATATGAAAAGTGTGCAAATGTATTTAGTATCCTATCCATGTGAACATGTTTTAGGTGGGGGGTGGACCTAACCTCCTCTAGGAGGGTCTGGGGGCATGCTCCCCCGGGAAGATTATTTTTAAAATATTGAAGTTAAAAGCATTAATCTGGTGCACTTTGAGAGCAAAATGAAGAGATCTATGGATACATCTCTCAACATCCATATGAAACACAACTGTAAACAGATTTACTTTTTCTTTATTGATATTTTACTAATCACTCCCCTTTTAAATGGTATTCTTGTGTTATTGTCCTATAGTATTTCATACCCGTTTTTCATGTATTCTCTTATTCTTTAATAACTATAATGATCATATAAAGGTAGCCTATTCCTCGCAAATACTTGTTTACATAAATGGTGACCAAACCGTTTGAGACCCACTGAGATAAGTTACACTAAAGTGAACTATCTAAACACTGAGAGTCCTTACCCCACTGAGCTGACTTTATAAGATCCTCTCAGTCTGACAGGAGAGGACTCTCCTCCACCTTGGTGTAGAAACAGCCCTTTATATCCGTTAGCATAGCTAGCTAACCAGATGCTAACAACAATATTCCACGTTACCGCTCGCGCACTGACAAAATGCGCTCGTGCCACACAGAGAGCCGAGCTTGAATGAAACACAGAGACCCATGTACTTGTACTGTACTGTATATCATATTATTTTCGATGGCTTTACTGTATAATCAGTATAACAGATGGACAGATCGCCACTGGGCTTTCATCTAAACACACAGCTACGTAATGATAACAAAACAAAAGTCGGGGTCATTGGTCAAGCAACACACCAATCAGAGAGCAGCAGTGAGCACACCTCACGCTGTGTTTCATATAAAGAATAAATAAAGAATACAAATGTGTATTCTTTATTTCTGATGTATTTCACACAAAAAACTTTTGGTGGAAACGTTTTAACTTATATGATTATTTTTTTTAAACGGCAAATTGGCAATAAGGCTCTTTGGGGGGGCACAGTGACTCATTTGGGGGGGCATGGCCCGCGAATGACCCCCCATGACGCCGACCCTGCTTAGTAAGATCCCATTTTCAATCAAATTGCAGTCTTACCTTGACATGAAGATGAAGTCCATTTGCCTATCCTTCTGGACAAAAATCTCTATTACTTTTTTGTAAAAGTCCTCCTTATGTTCTTGTAGTTTCAAAAGTCTATCATAAATCTGATCTAATCAATAGATTTATGATTCGAAAATTATAAAAGTAGGGTAGACATGTGGATATTATCCGGCTGAACAAAACGTGCATTTATCTAACAGGTTTGTTTCCCACAGATCTTATTTTGAGCTATTTTCTAAAATCCTATGGAGAAATATCATTGCTTTTTTGTGGAGGGAAGCCATGCGCAGTTTATTTCCGGGTTTTAGGACGCCTCACTGCAGCTCTCTCTCCTCCTCTTCACACACCACACTTTTCGCAGCACACGTACTTACAGCCAATCAGCTCTGAATTATGTGAGATGACGTATGGTGGGGATGGCAGCACTATGCCCCTATGGTCATTATTTTTTTGCCACACACATTAAATAGGACAATACTCTGAGCATGCGCAGTGTAGTTTTTACAGTCACCATTGACTTAAACAGGGAGAGGGAGGGGCAGGATCGGGTTTTGTCCCACATGGCTCAAAACAGCTCAATAGGCACACACTCTAGACACTAATTAGAAGAACACAGACTAAAACAGCAATGTACAGACGAATCAGATGAATAAACATGATCTTAAAATATATTTTATATATTTTTTAATTTATCTTTTGCATTTTTTTGTAATCATTACTTTTAATACTTTCTGCTGACACTAGGTGGGGCTGTGCCCCACCTGCCCCTAATGACCAGTCGCCACTGTCAGTGGTACACAGTTGAAGAAACATGGCTTGGTTTCAAAAACAAATTCTCTGCAATACTCAATGATTTGGCCCCCCTAAAAACAACCAGGGTAAAAAATCGCGCTGAGCCGTGGATGCACTCCGGCATACTGACCGCCATGAAAACCAGAGACAAAAAATGCTCTGAGTTTCATAAAAGTCAGTCAATGCTTTCCAAAAGCACGAGCAGTGAACTCCAGGCCCACGTGACTGAACTAAAAATTGAAAGAAACAGACTAATAAATGACGTAAGCTCCATGATCAAAACTGCCAAAAAGAATTTCATCAATGTCAAAACTGAGGAAAACAAAAATAAACCCTGTGAACTTTGGAAATTACTCAATAACCAGCTTGGCTGCAGTAAAAAACTCAAAACGAGATGTTCTAACTTAAACATAAAGACAGATAACAGGCTCATCACAGACAAACTGGATGTGGCCAAGTACTTGAACATTTTTTTTACAAACATAGCCACAACTCTTGTAAATAAATTACCCTCCCACTCAGGGCTTTTTGGAGTAGATCACATCATGACCTACTACAAAAACCTAGGGGTACGCAAAGATGATTTCAGTCTAGCAAGGGTAACAACAGCAGAGGTACTCTCCGCGCCCTCCAACCTAACAAGGCCACTGGCCACGACAATATCCCCTCCAAATTCCTCAGAGACACAGCAACCGCCATCTCACCAGTCATAGCTCACATAATTAACCTCTCCATAAAACAGGGAAAAGTACCCAAAGACTTCAAAATTGCAAGAGTAACCCCCCTGCACAAAAAGGGCAGCAAATTGGACCCAGGCAACTACCGCCCTGTTTCTATACTTACCTCCATCTCGAAAGTCATGGAAACAATAGTATATGAACAGGTCGAAAAGTACCTCGCGGAAAATAAACTAATCTATGAATTTCAATCTGGCTTTAGAACATCCCACTCCACTGACACATGCCTTCTTTATTTGAGCGACCACATCAAACAAGAGGTGGACGAGGGCAAATACTGCGGCATGGTGATGCTGGACCTACAAAAGGTTTTCGACACTGTCAATCACCCCATTCTGATTGACAAGCTAAAAGCAATTGGTTTTAATAGACTATCGGTGAGCTGGATGCAATCCTACCTGGAGGGGAGAGAACAGATGGTGGATGTAAACGATACTCTGTCCCCCCCCTCCCAGTGAGCTGTGGTGTTCCACAAGGAAGCATATTAGGTCCGTTACTGTTCCTAATTTATGTAAATGACATGTCATCAGCATGTGACTGCAACTTGTTCCTGTTCGCGGACGACTCAGCCCTGCTGGTCTCTGACAGGAGCAGATTGCAGGTTGAAAAAACTCTCAGCTCCGAGCTCGGCAGAATCTGCACCTGGCTCGCCGATAATAATCAATTATCATTACACCTGGGTAAAACAGAGTCCATTCTCTTCGGTTCGAAACATAATCTCAGCAAATCCGACGACTTCTCAGTTGCAGTGGGTGACATTATTGTGACAAGTAAGAAGGAAATTACATACCTAGGATCTATTCTTGAGGCAAACCACTCCTGTGACAAAATGGCATCCAATGTAATAAAAAAAGTCAATCAAAGAACTAGATTCCTATACCGGATCTCCTCTCTGGTAAACAAAAACACCCTGAAAACTCTGGCAGGAGCACTCATTCAAGGGTACTATGACTATGCTTGCACGTCATGGTACCATAGCACCTCCAAGACGCTAAAAATAAAACTTCAAACATCGCAAAATAAACTGGTCAGACTACTGCTTGACCTTTCATCTAGAACCCACCTCACCTCTGCCCACTTTGACAACCTAGGATGGCTTAGAGTAGACGACAGAGTACAGCTACTTGCAATGGGCCTGGTCTACAAGATCCACTACACCTCTATGGTACCCATGTACATGTCAAAATTCTTCCCAAAGGTCAAGGAATACCATGATCATAACACCAGAGGGAGCTCCACAAATCATGTGAAACCCAGATTTGGCACAAAAAAGGGGGAATACACATTTCGCAATTATGCCACATCAAGGTGGAACGCTCTTCCCACAACTGTAAAGGAAAGTAAAACTATACTTACCTTCAAAACCTCTCTTATGCGGCTTTCACACCAGCGCTTTTCCCTTTCTAGCTCCGAGCTAGAGCTTTTCTGGTTCAGCTCCGGTTTCCCTTTTCTGCTCCCGCTATGTTCACACCGCCCAGCACCCGACTGGTGCTGCCGCTGCTGCGTCATGACGTCACCGTTTACATCGCTGATTTGCTCCTGTTAACATTCAGGTAAATGTGTTACCAATTCGTGTTATTTGTTGTGCATGACCGGAAGCCAATTATGGAGGACGGAACATGACTTAAGTATAAATAAATAATTGTATGAAGAAATACAGGAATAAATAAATAAATACGTAAATAAATAAATAAATACAGGAATAAATAAATACAGGAATAAATAAATGACGAAATAAATACAGAAATAAATAAATGTTGAAATGAATACACAAATAAATAAATAAAAGAATAAATGCATAAATAAATATGGAAATAAATACATCAATGTATAAATAAATAAATAAAAGTCGAAAATAAAACAGAACACACGTTATTATATATCTTTCATTTATTTCTACATTTACGCGACATACATTTATTTATTTATGTATTTATGTGTCCGTATGCTAATGAGGTGGGCAGTCCTAACCTCAGTCTGAAGCAGGATTGGTTACAGGAGTGTGTGATCATTTCTGGCAGAGGGCTCTACTACTAACGCCTGGATAACCGCGCTGATTCGAATGCAGGAGCTTTACTGTTTAGCCCTTATCTTTATACATCCATGGTTTATCCACAGTTGTAAGGTTTATTTATGGATATTGATTTAAGAGCCATTGGAGATCATTTACGATCATTAGCGGACCATTTAGAGAACGGAGAACCAAAAGACTATGTCCAGTTTTGTGTGGAACGATGTATAGAGGACTTGGCTCAGCTCGACATGATGTGACTTGCCACAAATCTATTGCTTCTGCCTGGCTCCAACAATTGGCGAATCCTGCTTCAGACTGAGGTTAGGACCGCCCACCTCATTAGCATACGGACACATAAATACATAAATAAATAAATGTATGTCGCGTAAATGTAGAAATAAATGAAAGATATATAATAACGTGTGTTCTGTTTTATTTTCGACTTTTATTTATTTATTTGTACATTGATGTATTTATTTCCATATTTATTTATGCATTTATTCTTTTATTTATTTATTTGTGTATTCATTTCAACATTTATTTATTTCTGTATTTATTTCGTCATTTATTTATTCCTGTATTTATTTATTCCTGTATTTATTTATTTATTTACGTATTTATTTATTTATTCCTGTATTTCTTCATACATTTATTTATTTATACTTAAGTCATGTTCCGTCCTCCATAGCCAATAGCGTAACAGGTTAAAGGTCATGATGGGTATAAATAAAGCCACGCCTCCAATGGGAGAGTCCGTTGAATGAAATGTCACTGTCTCTGATGTTTCGTTATTCCTCCGCTTATTTGGATGCTAAACAGCAATGAAGTTATGCTTACTCTGCTAACAGCTCCCCAACGGCATTACGGCGCTCACAACAACAACAACGGGGAACTGCGTCGGGTCGATGATCGTGTTCAGGGGCGTCGCCTGGGGTAGGCATCCGGGGCTTTAGCCCCGGATGTTTTTTCTTTAGCCCCGGACAAATTCTCCCTCAATAATATAATACATTAACCTACTTTACCTATAGGACGGACGGCAGAAATGTAATTTCCCATGTTCAGTGAATGCAACACAGCAGTGGCGTTTTCTCCCGGAGGCCAAGGGAAGCCAGGCTTCCCCTGTTTTTTCGGATTGTAGTTATAACTTAAATAAATAAATAAAAACACTTTGTTTTGTTTCTGTAATTCTACTTTCCTGTGTGTTCCTGCCGGACCGTCTCTCCGTCTCTCCCCCATTCTCATTGAGTATTTTACAAAGAGTGAAACAGCGCCCCTCTAGATGTCATGGTGAAACAGTAGATTGCATTCACTGTTGCGAGAGGAGGCCAGCAGAATCTAGCTTCCCTTGGTGAAAAAAAATTGAGGGATTAACCAATCAGATGAGGCCCACGTGATGCCCCTGCCAACCTGTGATTGGTCAGGGCCATGCCAGGGGAAGCCAGCCGCCTCTAGCTTCCCTTCAGGGGCGGCTGGCGGCTGGCGATTTGATTGGACACTGCCATCCAATCACATCAACATCAATTTGAATACTGTAACTGTCATCACCGCCGTTAGAAATGATCAAGCAAATGAAGCATTATGGAGGGAGGAGATTTGGCGTACTTAATTAAGCATAACTTCACTAAACTTCCGCTACAGCAGCAACTAAAAATTAAAGCAGATGGCAGGACAACGCCCACACTCGAGCTGTGTACACAGAGGAATAAGGGATCTAATCGGACGTTCAATGAGGACAATTATGTCCGCACGGAGTGGCTAACTGGAAGCGCTAAACTTCAGCGTCTATTTTGCTGGCCATGTCTTCTTTTTGACAAGGGTTCGTGCTCCCTGAACAATCCTTGGGCAACTTCAGGATTCATCGACCTTGCCAACCTGTCACGGGCAATTGAGAGGCACGGTAAATCTAAAAATCATATAGATTGTGCTGTGAAATTAAAGCTTTTTAGACGCGTCAGGATTGACGAGGCTCTGGATGTAGCAAGAACCATTAGCAAAAAAAAATGCCAGGATCGGATCATGAGCACTCTCAGCGCTCTCAAAGCCACAAGAACAGATGAGACATTCAGTCGCATTTACGATGACACGGTCAAAGCAGTCGGCGATCCTGTGCCCCGACGTAAATGACGTCGCCGCGGCTGGGACGACCTGGAGCAAGGGTTTAACCAGCACCAAGAAGGAGACGAGGAAACGGTTGTGTCTTTCCGGCGTCTTTACTTCCAGATTGTTGACGGCATAGTGTTGCACATGACCCAAAGATTTGCAGATATGGAGCACCTGCACTTTTTTCGGATACTGGAACACACATCATTCACATCGTTCTGCAACCCTGATGCATTTCCCAGCAGTGAGCTGGCTCAGCTGATCAACACGTATCCATTCTTTGATGAGCAGAAGTTAAGGAATGAGCTGCACACGCTGTACAACAACAGGTTGTTTCACAAGCCACCAGGAGAGCTGATACAGCTTCTTATTGAGGATGACCTACAGGGCACACTCTCCGAGGTCTACAAGCTGCTCCAGCTCATGCTCACGATACCAGCCACCAGCACATCAGCAGAGCGCTCCTTTTCCTGTCTAAAAAGGATCAAAACGTATCTGAGGAACACGTGTGGACAGGACAGACTTGTCAACCTAGCCACAATATCCATTGACTCTGTTGTTGTGGAGGACCTAAAGGCCGCTGGGAAGTTCTATGACATTGTTATTGACCACTTCGCTACCATGAAAGACAGGAGAATGGCCTTCCTCTTCAAATAGGGTGAGTGAAATGCACACCGCTTTCTCTCTGTGCATACCTGTTGCCTGAACTGCCCGTGTAGCTATGTGTGCAATTTCTGATGTGGTTCTGTTGGTTATTGTGCATTGCTTGCCTGGATTTAGCTGCAGGTGTTCAGTCTGAAGTAGTTGTTTTATTGCAGTTGTTTAATTAGCACAGGGTGCTGCTATCCGAAAATCAGCACCGCAGATAGCATGCCATATAGGGCCCGATCACCTGAATAGATGAGATTGTTTATATTTTTGTGTTACTTTTGGACTACGGACTGAACTAATTACAGAGACGAGGACTGTTGCTGCACTTGCAGTGTGTGTTAGTGTAACAGATGTAAATATGCAGTGGGGTTTATTTTATTTAATTTTGTATAATCACACACATTCTGTGTTTTATATTATTGTATTCTGTGTTCTTCATTTTATTGAATGTTAAATACCTGGCAAGGTCGGAGAGCTGTGCTCAGGAGTTTATTGTTGTGAGGACTTTAATTTCCTTTCTTTGTGATTTTACTTTTTGTATATATTGTGTCCCTCACGTTTCCTCTTCCCTTTTTGTAAACGTTCCAAGCAATGAGAGGAGTCACTGAGGGAAATGTATGTAAGACTGATCATTTTATCTGTTATCAGATTCAGACATTAAACAGAGATCGTCTCAACTTTACGCTGACTCGGCGGGTCTCGTCCATTATCAACACAACGCATACTGATACTTTGATGTGAACGTAAAACTTTAAAGGTCTCCTGATTTAGTTTGTGAATGAATGCTTCTTATTTATTAATTACCGAATCTGCACTGCGCATTGAGCGGCTGGTATTGCATTGGTGGGGGGAGGTTGGCATAAATTAATAAGAAAATGCTTAAATTAATAAGAAAATGCATAAATTAATAAGAAAATGCATAAATTAATAAGAAAATGCTTAAATTAATAAGAAAATGCTTAAATTAATAAGACGAGAGAGTTTCAGCTGGAGAGTGCATGGACCTGTCGCTTAGATAACAGGCGTGTACAAGTCCTGCATCTGTATGATACAAATGTGTGTAAAATGTTACCGGGCGCTGTAATCACTCATCTGGTTACGTTATTGACCCCCCCCCCCCCCCCCCCCCCCCCCGACCCAAAAACATTGGCTTCCCCTACATTTTTCCCCACCCCACGCTACTGCAACACAGAGGCATAGACGACGCCACCGGACCAATCAGAGAGTTGCATGGAAATAAACGTGTTTTATTGGCTTACAGGTACGTACCTCTCCTCTGTGACAATGTTTAAACTTTAAACTGTCAGCCCCGGACGCGGAGATTCTGAAGATGGACATTAGACATTTCTTTAATAAAAAAGACGGCAATTCTCAAGTGGTGGCTCACACAACAACCCCAGAGCCACCACCTGAGCCAGATGAACAAGGTATGTACCTGTCAGTAAACTTACAAGTTATGCGAACATGTAAGCAAAGCATACATTATAGCTACGTTGACGTTACTTTGAATCGCGCGGGTAAGCTAAACCGTTAGCAAGTAGCTATAGCTAGCCAGATATATTAAATAAACACTTTGTCATACAATCTAAATGTTGTGTTTTTTAGCGTTACTTGGTGATTTCAAAGAAAGCTGTCTGGGAAATGTTGACTTACTGTCTGTGTTCGACATGAAGCTAGAAGCTGCCTTACAGTAGTACACAGTTGATCCTGATTCCTGAGTCCTGTCAGTTAAAGTGTTTCATAGTTAGCTTAGCTAAGCATCAACCTAGCACTGAAATATATATATGGATGTTATGTGACAGTATTTCTGAGAAAAGGTCAGCTGAAATGGTGGCATGCCACTGCTTTACGTGTCGACAGCATGTTTGAACGTATTTGCAGCAGTAAATGTGGCTGTCTGGCCACTGACGTTGCCATAACAACACCTGCATTTAAATGTGCAACCTCTTTTTGTGACAGATTTTGCATGAAAATATAATTCTTCTGATTGATATTCCTATTGACAGCTAGTTTCTATGTGAACATTATGAGATGGACAGCCAGCTAACAAGCTTTTTATACAAATATTTCAGATCAAAGCTAATCCAGTGGGGCTCCTGAAAGGGGGCAAGGGACACTATGCTCCCAAATATTAAGCCTTGACCCGCATCTTAAAATTGATATGATCAAAAAATGATCTGCATTGTCGGAGGCCTTTTTTCCTCATTATCATGTCAAATTGTACAGCTTTCCTTAGTGTTGAATGCAGAAATATGACTATATTAGAGTATTAAGTGAAAATGACTATATTAAAGTTTTAAGTAAATATATTAAGTGAATTACTCAAACTGCATTTGTATAGGAATGATTCTGTCCTATTGGCAGATAACTACTCTAACAGTGATATCTACAAGAGATGTAAATTTAACTATTTTCAATTGGTTAGTATTACATTTTGTGACAGTGTGGTGACACTCATTTTAATGAAGACAAATTTGTGTATCTTGAAATTCATTTATTTGACAGAGCTGGAAACTGATTGACTTACATACTTGTTTGTGTTTACCTACACAGTCATCACAGATGAGCCAAACAGAGTAGAGGATGAAGAAAGGAGAACAGGAGAAAGGGACACACAAGAAGGAGATGCAACAGACAAGAACGACAATGGAGACAACAATGAACAGGAACACCAGAACAGACAAGAGTCAATGAGTAACATGACTGATTTAGGGACTGCAGATACAGGGCCAAGGCAAGTGAGACACCACTGCTTTCCATCCAGCATGTTTGGCCAGCAAAAGAGATCATTTCAACCGCAAACAGCAAGAGATGAGGGATTATTATTTCCTCCTTCCATCCCTTTTTTCTGTTTAATCTGATTACTAACAACTTCTAATAATTTGACATAGTTTATGATTTAATTGGAAAATGAAGTGTTTTTAAATAATAAACCCGTTTCTGATTCTTTGATTTCTTTTTGATGGGTGTTGAGAGATGTATCCATATCTCTTAATGTTGCTCTCAAAGTGCACAAGATTGATGCTTTTAACTTCAGTATTTAAAAAAAGTCTTCCTGGGGGACCCCAGAGGAGGTGAGTTCCCCCCAAAATAGCACTATCTCTGCTTATGTAACTCCGGTGTAGTGTGCCCTCGGCAACAGATCACTCAGAGCTGGTGATTACTTTCCTGCATTTCAATGGACAGCATATAAAAAGGACACGTGAGCTGCATTGCTTAAGAGATCCTCTCATGCTATCTCTTTTACAAAATAAGTGTCCAGTCAACAACAAAAGTATATTTTTCACAAGCAATGTGAAACATTAAACTTATATAAACTGGTGTACAAAACTCACATACCTGCGTTGATCTCCTGGAGTGTCTCTACTCTTTCTTCTCCACATCTCTTGTCCACCATCAGAGATTGCAAACATTTCAGAAACAGCTAGAGGTAGGGGACAAACAACTTGTTCGCTGGGCATGTCAAAAACCTCCCTGCTTTGATCAAGACTTTAGGGAGCCTTTCAGCCCCTCTAGTAAAGGGACTGGAAAGCAAGCTTTGAAAATGCAGTACCATCTACATGCTGTCATGTTCCAGACACTGCTCTCAACCACTCAGGGCCTGCACAAATACCTGCAGAAAGAAACAATTGACTTGGTGCAGGCAGTGGATTACAAAACAGCAGTTGAGAACACACTGAAAAGTTACCGAAGTAACGAGAAAGCACATGAGGTCTATGACAAGACCAAGGCCCTGTGCAATGATCTTGATATTCCCGAAACTGTGACGCAGAGGAAGAAGCGTAGAAACATGGAATACTTTGTAGTCAAGGCATCATGTGGAGCAATGTGAAACATTAAACATAAATAAACTGGTGTATAAAACTCGCATACCTGCATTTCAATGGACAGCATAAAAGGACTCGTGAGCTGGGTTCTGGTGCTCAGATTAACTCTTGATGATCACGTTGATAAATCATATAAAACAAATAGCCAATCACACTAAAAACATGTTGCTGTGACTGTGAGCATTAAACAATTAACATTAAACTAAACAAACACAACAGTACGTTATTGTCCTTATAAAATAAAAACATACATTTTGTCCACCGAGATAATACAGGCACCTTACCCTCAAGAGATCCTCACGTGCTATGAGAATCTCCCACAATCCATTGCCGTAACAAAGCTTTTTGTTTGTGACACCAGATGGCGCAATTGTGTATGTGCGTGTGGGGAGTCTTGCAGTAGAAAATGTGACTGTAGCGCCGCCACTGTGGGCTAAGCCCCGAATGTTTCCAGGACCAGGCGACGCCCCTGGACCCTCCCATTAAATCTATCCTGAGCCCCACGCGTTCTTATTATACATCCATGGCCCCACGCCCCTGGGGGCCTGTGTTGTGCTTTTGCATTAAAATAGCTGTCTATTTAAAAGGCCTGTATGCTGAGTGGCAGATGGAGGGAGTTTGGACCCATGCAGCAGTTTCCACTTGACAACCATGTTACAGTCTGGGAAAGGTAGGACCCAAAGCAGACTACAAAAAAAGGTAAGTTGGTCTAGAAAACAAAAACGAGCTTTATTGTTAAAGCTGATGGCAAAAACACAAATGAAGCACAAGGAAGATATAATACAAAAAGCTGACATGGAGAGTGACTGGAAAAACAAACAATGAACCGACACCGAACACAGGAAGAGACAAGACTAAATACAGGTAGGGGTAATCACGAGAGGAGAAACAGCCAGGCAGGGAAGGAGAAACACAAGGGCAACAGGTGAACACAATTAGACACACCAGGGAAACTAATGACAGGGAGGAAAACACAGGGAGAAGGACCAGACAAGAAACAAGGAGGAAAACATGACAGGGAGAACAGAAAAGCAAAAATAACCCCACAACTAGTCTACACAACAAAACTCAAACCCTGACAAACCAAAACCAGGCTATTTTTCAATTCTTTAAAGAAGCAATATACCTTTTTGTCTTTTACGTTTATAATTACTAATAAATGTTGATAGTACATAGATTGCTTCAGAATAATGACCCCTTACATTTTGACTGGTTGCATGTTAGCCACCTTCATTGTACAAATCTATCCTTGCTTGGTGCGATTTACTGGGAGAATAAAGGCTTTAACGTCGAAAAGGAATCCTGTATTGTACAACTGCAACAGGAAATGGATTGCGATTTAGTTTTCCCTGGTAGTAAACCTGTGTTAGGTTATTAGCAGTAATTATCCCCTGAAATGGAAAGGGTGGATAGTGGAATAACTGAAGTAACAGTTGACTTTGCGACTGTGGTGATGGCACTAACACCATTTGAAAAGACTAGCAGGGGGAGTGATGAGAAGTCTGTTTCCACTTTTAAAATGTTGTTTCCATTTATTTTTAAGTATGACACTGGATTTTATCAATTGCCATTTTTAATATAAAGCTAAATATTTCTTACATTTGCTCTGTAACGTCTATTTTTGAACAATAATAAACAGCGAGAAAGATAATAAATTCATTTGATCACAGATAGAAAATATATTGACATTTAATTATTTCTCAATTTCAAGACTTGTCAGGCAAGGATTTCCATCTTGTGTTGGAAACATGCATTACATCTGAAACTGTACAGTTGTGCTCCATAAAACATAACAGCACAGGAAAATGAACACATAGGACAGGTGTTTTTTTTCATGCAAAGCTTGTCATCTTCATTTTTTTTCTTTTTCTAATTAAAACCATCCCCTGAAATATGGCACTCCTTTTCTAAATCAACACATCAAGATGATTGAAAAAAAAGTCTACTCTACACAAGAAAACTAATAATTGTGGAAAACAGGATATTGGTGCGGCAGTAAACAGAAACAAAGTCCAAATCAAACACTTTTTACTCACAAGTGCTGCGATCAATATTGTCCTTAAGCAGAAAACATTACTGAAAAAGTTTATCCTTTTCTTTATCTTTTACAGCAAAATATTGAACACTTAATCCTGAAAATACAATTAACTTTCCTGTAGTTATATTCCAAGTGTTCCAAAAGGGATTAAAATAACTATTGATCAGTTTTTCAAGTAGGCTAGTTCTTAAAGTGTTCCTTATGTATCTGTAATAACAGTAGTTCCTAGAGTAAAATACATGGCATTCATATATTCCAAAATCTGGAATAATAGGGACAGCGATCTTTAGAGGGTTTTCACTAATCTGCTGCGCTCCATGCCCGGTCATTTTCTTTTAGATGTCATGAGTGTATTTAATGTTTGTCGGACTTTAGAATACATGCAGGGCTGGGAGCACTATTTAACAAAGAAAAGCGTTGCACGTCTTCCTGCAGAGACATGATGGGACTAAGGGCAACTAACTGTTTGGCCTCTATCAGGGTTGGAGACATATCATGCAAACGGACTATGAGATGTAATAATAGACGGGGAATGACGTTCTTAGATGTAGGATCGGACTCACCCACAATCCTGAGGGACAGCATGAAAATGTGAATACATTCATCTCTCTGTCACTCAGCCCTGCATTATGCTGGCAATGGCATGACATTAGATGATGTTGCGATGTGTTTGCTCAAAATAAAATAAACTTTTGCACATGCATGCAACAAAGAAAATAGGCCTTTACAATATTCAAAAGAAATAGGCAAAACTCAAATAAAATAACAAACAACTTAGGTATTCTTTCTTTCTTGATAATGCTTATATAACTTCATAACTTAAAGGGTACTTGTACGATTTGTATGTACGTGTACGGTTAAAAACTGTTCCTCGACGGCGTCTCTCAACAGGTTGCCCATCACTGTGGCTTTAGCACAGGCGCCGTGGGAAATGTAGTCCTTTATAGTGCGTTGACTACAGACGTCACAATTAGGTGGCCTTTCTTATAAAATCAAAATCCTGGCTCTAACATAATACAGTACTTAGTTAATTTGTAATACTATTGCAAACTATTGTAAAAACATGTAAAAATACACATTTAATTGCTAATTTTATGTGTATTAATTTATATGTTTTTTATTTGTACAAGTCTATAGATTCGTCCTAAATTCACCAATAATTTGAATTAAATATGCCTAATTCATAATAAAGCAATGTTTTGTATTATTCTCTTAACAATAAATATCCTCTTTAGTAGCACATACCCCACATGTATTAAACATCTTAGAAAAAAGGATTAATATATATATGAGAGAAATATATAAATAAGTGTTCTGCCATGAAAACATGAGGGGTTTTTTTTAGGAAGAAACTGCAGAAAAGATAGTTAGAGGATAAACTAATAAATGATCTACAAAGTCTCTGATTGTATTGCATGTGTAATAAAAGCTGATAGCTGTTGCTAATATTTTCATCCCAGCCTAATTTGACCTTCACAAACTAGAACAAATACTCTTTGTTTCTGCAACACAAAATAAATACCAAAGAACAACATTTTGTTTAGGGTTTTTTATATGTGATGTCACTGCTGTGCTCAAGCAAATACAAATCTGCTTATCCCATCAGATATTCGGGTTGATGATCTTTCCCAAGAAAAGGATGTTTTCTGTGATGCATTCAACGATGGTAACCATAAATGGACGATTGAACTTCAAGACAGGGACTATGGGACTCTGGAAGGGGGATCCAAGTCTGATGCCGATGCCTGTGGCTGCTGCAGCGGTGGCTCCGGCCTCATCGACATCAAGGGTAGCTTGGTGCACAACCTGCAGTGAAACAGAGATAAAGTTAGATGGATGTAATGTAGGGAAGAAAATGTGTGTGAAATATGTGATCTTACGTCTGAGACTGCCAGTTTATGCCCCTCTGAAATGCCACTAAAATCTGCAAGATCACTAAACATGTCGGTCATTCCCATTGAGATCAGCTCATCGTTCAGTGTGTAGGAGGTCTTGATGGAGAACTTTGGAATAAAGACATCATATCTCCTAAAATAAAATGAGAAATAGGCAAACAATAAGTTATGATCTGACAGAAATAACTGATCTACCAGGACACAGCTGAGTTTTTTACAGTGTCAAACCTTCCATGTTAGAAACCAAGAAATTGATGATGATTTTAGAATTGTCCAAACCTTCGCCTCATCCACTTCAGCCATTTGGTGACATGCCCTGGGCAAATGGTCGACTCCAGCGTTGCCATGTCGTCAGGCAACATCAGCAGCATGGAGTAAGTGCTGTTGAAGGGCAGGTGGAGGACTGACGTGTTGATTGCCTGGTCGTAATAGGAATCAAAAGTGTCCTCCATATTCATCATCTGGACTGCAACCTGGGAAAATATCAAACATGAGGTGTCTGGATCAGAAAAGACACACATACAAGGATGCTCAATTATCTATATTTACTGAGACTCAAAACCATTCTGGATTAATGCTGCGTCTTCGAACCTTGTTGTTGTCATCCACATTGAAGATATCCTCCTTGGTTAGCATAGCATCAAATGGAGTCGCCCAAGTTCCTGTTGGATGATGAGCAGGTAGTAAAACAAATGTTGTGGTTAACATTTTTAACCAAATAATAAAGGGTTTAAAAGAGGATATTTTGGGGAAAATAATATTTTGCAATGTCTTTAGGAATCACATAGACCAGGCTATAACTAAGAACAAACCTCTGTTAAAACCTTCAGAATATAGATCGGAGTAAAACTTTGGTGTACGTAATTGTTAGTGAAATGGAGATTTCTGGCTCAAAATATGACAAAAAATCATCTAGAGTTTACTGCCTTCAAAGAGACAAAGTGTAAGCATAAGTCACAAGACGCTAAGAGTGAATGGCGTAAAAAATATTAAAATAAACAATGTCACTTTGGAATCAACAAGTTGATTACTTACATTATGACACTTATTTACTGTATGACATATTTTTCAAAAAATGTTGTATTTGATTATTCACATTCATGATGAAGTCTAAATGGATTCAGGAGAAATCTACAGATGCAAAAGTAAGTAAAATGAATAAATAATAAATAAATGTGGATTTTTGTGTGAAAGCAAAACAGCCCTGAATGAATAGATTGAAAAATGCTGTTTTGCTTCGGGGTTGCAGCCCTAAATGTGTAGGAAAAAAACAAAAAACAGATCTTCTTCTCATGAAACCTGATACCTTTGTAGTAGATGTAGCTGATGAGATACATGACTGTGCTTGGATCCAAGCCCTCGACAAGTTTCGCTATCTTCCCGTTAGTCTTGTCCTCCACATACTTATTGATGGTATTGGCACTTTCTGCGGTTTGGGTGAAGTCGACATTGAACCCCTCTGCAAAGTAGGACTGCTTCAAGGTCTCCAGGAACTCAGGCTTTGGTTTGAGGCGGTTGTCTATAAATACAGCAGTCCCTTCACTGACTTCTTTCTGAGATGGGCTGTTTGTCTCTTCTAGAAGTTTATGGAAAGCTTGATTAACTTCTTCCTGTGTCAAGAGGGTGCTGTTGAAACCCAAGCCGCTGAATATCTGACTGTGGGTCATACTCCGTGCTCCTACGGACAAGGCAGCCAAGGCGTGAGACACACTGATTGGGGAGAAGAAGATGTTCTTTCCCGCTGAGTCAGCATGAGCTGCTAACTTGCTGTACAATTCAAAGGAGAACTGTTTGTTTGCTGAATTCACCAGAGAGAGGCTGGCGGCGCTGGGTTCAGGTCCGGTGTTCTGGTCTCCCTGACTGTGGCCATAATGGTGATCTCCTCTCCCCACGCAGATCACTGCTGATAAGATCCATATCCCCAAGGCGGCATGCATCATTGTGACCTAAGACCAAAGTTCAAAAGTACATTGTTAATTTGGATTACACAATATTTGCTGCTGGGAGGGGGGCCTGCCTCTTTAGCAGGCATCCCTCCAGAGTTCAAAACTGACCTTTGCGGCCTGTCTTCCCCTCTATGTCACCCATTATTACTATCTACAATCCAATAGTAAGGCAAAGAAGAAGACATTTTTTTACATTAGAAACACTAGTCGACTGATTTTCCTAGAAGCTACATTAAAGATATTGTTTACACATATTTTCCTAACCCTCTAATGACAAAGAGGTTCCTACGAACACACATCCTAAAGGTTATGCTTTTGTTTACATCAGACATACATAGACACTTTGATTTGAAACAGCTTTATTTTTGCTAGATTGAGCGTACGCAATCTTTTTTTAAATATCTATCTTTAATTGTGTTGTGTGTAATCCTATTGTCAGTGTCTTACAGCTCACCTTGCTCCTGGGAAAAGGCTGAGCTGATGGAAAACACCTGCCTTTATAGATGTGACAGCTAATTGGACTACGCCATTCCTCTCAAACCCTGAGGGGTGTTTAAAGAGGCCACTCCATTTAAGCCACCCCTTTTTAGAGCCTTTTCCCCCTGCACGCAACAACGGACTGGCCAGTAGTGCTATACATTCCTGCAGTGTGGAGATGGGGGTGGGGGTATGTGAGTTGCTCTTGGGCAGAAGAGCACACAGGATGTCACCCATTTTTGTGACGTTTTGTTTATGTGTTAAATGCTAGATTGTGTCTGTTTATTTCTACACCTTTTTGTTTAAACCTAATTGATTTTATTACCCATCTTAAGACTGTACATATATTGGGCAAATAAAATCCTTATTTTTGCACCTCAACCTGCATTCCTGATTTTTTTGCATAGGGTACGCAAAAAATCAGGAATGCAGGTTGAGGTGGGTTGCGTTCCGATAATCCAAAAATCAGCTCCTAAATTCTAACCCTATCTCCTATTCCTTGACCTCTGAGTGAAACGTCACGGGGTTAAGGGATAGTGGATAGGAGAATTCAAAAGGACTTAGGAGAAGAGACTGCGGTACTTTAGAGAATCCGAATGCACTTTCACTATCCGACGTGTTTATGATACGCCAGCGGACGTCATGAATGTGCGTCTGCTGCTGTGGGGAAACTATGGAAACTACAGTTCTCATTCATAACACTCCGTTCGATGTCTCACTATGGGATACGCCTCATCGCGGAGCAAACAGAAGCATCAATCTCATTACGCCAATCCTGATTGGCTAGTGATCTTGACGTCAGCGTCAGGGAATTCACCCCCTATAAGTAGCTTGCGCCACGACGCATGCGTCATTCAAACACCTCTTCTCGCTTCAGAGCACATCTCTATAGTAGCCGGACAAAATTAACGGTCCACAGACTGAACCCAAATATAACCATTTCGGTCGACGGGCGCTCGCCGGCTACTCCTTCTGCTTCGCAAGAAGACGGTAATACTAACGCCAGTTAGTATTAAAATCGACCTCGCCGTTTCTTTCCCCGGAAAGTAAGGTAAGGTTTTGATTTTTCTCAAGCTAGCTACGCACCTGTTGCTAGCTAGCTTCCCCTTACTACCGACACCACGGTAGCGAGGACGCTTTTCTTTTTCTCTCTCACGGAGGAGAAAAGGATTAGAAGTATATTGACACACCAGTCAATATTCTTTGAGAACAAAGGACCCACACCGTCCCTTTTTCTCCGGATTAAGGACGGGTTGGTAACACTTTTTCTCTCAACGACGTACCTGTTACGAGCGGGTCCTCTCCACGCCACGAGGCGAACAAGATGGACGCCTCTCCCCCTCACACTAGAGGAGTCAGGGACTCGGAGGCTCGGTCATGCGGCTGCGGGTTGAAGATAGCAGGCACAGACTCACACCAGGTCTGCTCGTCCTGCCTCGGGCTGGAACACGCCCAGGAGGCTATCGACAACCTCGGCTCGTGCGGGCATTGTGCCCGTTTCATCCGAAAGAGCCTCCACCGACGGCTAGCACACCAAGCTAGCTTGTTGAAACAGGACTCCCTCATGTCCACTGATTCGCCATTTGGCAATCAAGACACGGGGGCGTCCGCCGCAGAGACTGAGCCCCTCACTGTGTCGGTCTGGGGCTCATTATCTGCGATGGCTGCAGAACCGGAATCTCGCGCCCTGGCAGGCCGGGACCCGGTGACGGCAAGACACGCGGGAACGGGACCCCACGCTTTACCGAGCTGGGGCTCCCGGTTAGACCTCACCATGGTCTCACCCGCGGAGGATGTCCTCGAGCTGGACTACGATGAGGACGAAGAGGACGCCTCGGTGTTCCTCCTGTCCGAGTCGGATGAACATGAAGAGGACATCTTCATGTCATCGGCTCAGGCTGCAAAGCCTGGAGCGAGGGCTGCTCTCCCGGGCGATAGCACACCAGCTTCGCCCTGTCTGAGCATGGACCTGCAGGCCGTGTGTAAACGCCCCGCGGCCAGACTCGACATCCCGTGGCCTGAAATGGCCAAGGAGACCTCCAGGTCCCGCTACGAAGGGAAACATTTTCCCCAAGCAGCGCGGACAAAGAGGCAACTCCTTCCGGTCTTCCCGGAGATGTTGGATGAGGTGCCGGTCTCGTGGAGAGACCGGCCCTTCAGCAACAAGGTCCCAATCCAGGGTGCCTCCTCCCTAGACTGTGACGGAATGGAGAAGCTCGGCCAGCTCCGCATACCGCCCATGGAACCGCTGGTAGCGGCCCACCTCCTACCGAGGATGGGCCCGTCACCAAGCAGGAACCCCACGCTGCCAGCAAAGTCGGACCGATTTCAGTCGACAATGACTGAACGGTCCTACAAAGCCGCAGCGTTGTCCGCCAGGGCCCTGAATGTGTCCTCGCTGCTAACCGCTTACCAAGCGGAGCTCTGCGAGGACCTGTCGGGTATCCCGGGGGCAGCCACTCTGGACGAGATGGCAGCGGTCACGGACATAAATGTCTTCGTGTCCAACGCTGCGCCGTCCAGGCCGGGCAAGGCAATGGGGATCATGGTGGTGCAGGAAAGAGCGAGATGGCTCAACCTCACCAACCTCCCAGACCGGGAAAAGGAGGATGTGCTGGATATGCCCATCGTTCCCGAGGGAATTTTCGGCTCCGCTCTTGCTTCCATGCAAAGGAGGTGTGAGTCGAAAAAGAAGGAGGACGAGGCACTCCACCTCTGCCTCCCTCGAAGGGTCCAGCCGCTGCCTTCGCAGCAGCAGTCCTTCGCAGCAGCAGTCCTTCGCAGCAGCAGTCCTTCGCCCAAGCTGCCTCGAACCCTGCTCGGTTTAAAACACCGAATACTCAGAGGTCGCAGCACGCCCCGAGTCCCCAGCCCAGGCTGGAGACGAGGGCGAGCTGGCCTAGAAAATCTCCAGTTCCGGCTGCAGCTCAGGCGCAGCCAACCCAGAATTTCGGCCAGCAGTCGAGGAAGAAGAAGCGAGCGGCGTGACAGCCCCTCCTTCTCCCCTCTGTGACAGAGCTGGAAGTCCACGGTTCCCCAGCTCTAAATGTGTTCCCGCCGCCTCGAGAGATGCCTCAACACCATCCTCAAGTCCGCACAAACACATGTCACACATTTGTTGATTTTTCTGTCATAAAACATTTGCCGATGACGCATCCAGGCTTCAGGCCGAGGGCGCAGCTCAAAAAAATTATAAGAAAAACAATAAAACCAACAGCCCGTCAACTGTTCCCCTTCTGAGAGCAGCTACGGCATCTCTCAAAAGGCGGATTACAGGCGGGTCTGTGAAGGCACCACCGCCACGCGCATGCGCAGTGCTGGCTGGGGCTTTAAAGGCACCACCGCCACGCGCATGCGCAGTGTCGGTGGGGATTGTCGAAAAGGGGCACCACTGTGTTCAGACACTAGAGGGTCCCATAACACAACAAATAGAGACTCAGAGGGGAAGAGACGTGACATCTCCACTGGCTCTAAGGAGCATGCAGTGGAAGATGCTCACATCATCTGCTTGGGTTTTCAAGACAGTAACACGGGGCTACAGAGTGATGGTTACTGTGAAATGCGTAATGGCACTGCGCCACTGGCTGCACCCGACTTTTCTAGTACGAGGTGTGCCTATGGGTGCTGTCCTTTCACGGAAAGTGGTCACCACGGACGCATGTCTGACAGGTTGGGGAGGTATTTATGAAGGTCGCCCGGTGAGGGGTCTCTGGAGCAGAGACCTCCAGTGGGCGCACATAAATTACCTGGAGCTTTTAGCGGTGTTTCTCACCCTAAAACGCTTTCTGCCTTTCCTCAGGGAACATCACGTCCTTGTGAGGACAGACAATACGACCACAATATCGTATATTAACCGCCAAGGGGGTTTCCGTTCTCTCCAGTTACACACACTGGCGCGCAAACTGATCCTATGGAGCGGTAGACGTCTCCCCTCTCTGAGAGCGACGCACGTACCGGGAGTGATGAACCTCGGGGCAGATCTACTGTCCAGAGGTATACCACTTTATGCAGACTGGACTCTACATCCAAGGATTGTGAGCCAGCTGTGGGTGCGTTACGGCAGAGCCGCGGTGGATCTGTTCGCATCGAAAGACAACGCTCAGTGTCAGCTGTTATTTTCGATGCGCGATCTAAATGCACCGTTAGGCGTGGATGCACTCGCGCACAATTGGCCCCCGGGCCTTCTGTACGCGTTCCCACCCCTGGCTCTGATACCCCCAACTCTGGCCAGAGTGAGAGAGCAACGCCACACACTTATCCTGATAGCTCCGCACTGGCCAGCTATGTACTGGCTAGCGGAGATATATCAGCTGCTGTGCGGGCAGCCATGGCAGCTCCCACTACGCAGGGACATACTGTCCCAAGCGGGGGGGGGCGATCTTTCACCCACACCCAGAGCGCTTGGCTCTATGGGCCTGGCCCGTGAGTGGTACAATCTGAATACAGTGTGACATGAAACTGACCCTGGCAGCTGACAAGCGAGCCAGTGGCACTCAGTTCGCCCCAGGGCAAACAGAGTGTGGTTGAAGCCCAACCCTACCTTTATCTTAAGGCGGTTGGTTCAGGTACCACATTTGACATTGAGGCATCCTCCCCGCCACTGTATTCCTCCGGGGAACAGCGGCCGGATTTGCCGTGTCCAGCCCGTGCTTTACGCACGTACAGGGACAGATCAAGGGTGCTTCGTCATAATGACCAACCCCTTGTATCCTGGGCTAACCCTTATAAGGGCAAGCCTGTTACTAAGCAACGGTTCTCCCACTGGTTTGTGGAAGCAATTGCTTTGGGGCTCATACGAGTCAGAGTTCGCAGGCACCCTCGGGTCCGCGAGCTCTTTCGATTCAGGGTAAGTACATTGTCAGAATAAGTGAGAAATGGATTTAACTTCTGTTAGACAGCTATCATACTGAATACATATTTACTGTGAATGTGTGCAAAAATGTATGGCATATAGCTGTCTAACAGAAGTTAAATCCATTTCTCACTTATTCTGACAATGTACTTAACCCCAAATAAAAGAACCCAATAAAAATAGTTGTTAAATAATAGTGAAGTCACGTTGTAATAACAATAACTCATCTCTCTCGAGTTTTATTTTTGAGCTTTGCCAAAAGCCACTGTGTCAAGTGTCCTACTTGGGTTGCCGTCCGGAGTTGTCCAATATGGCGGACCATCTCGCACATGCGCACTGCAGATCGGGCAGAGCTGCAGATCAGGTAGTGACAGTTGTCAATTGCAAATGCTGCGGCTGCAATGCATTGTGGGGCAGCATTTTCTCCTCTCCTTTCGGATAGGGAGGTCCAGTGGTTCCTAAGCTAAAGGAGGTTATAAAGGAAGTTTGAAACCTCCTTTCCTTTCATTTGGAGAATTGGAACGGCACTTATCATGGCTGCCAGTGACGTACTTCCGGGTCATTTCACTCCGTTAGAAAGGTCCATCCATCCATCTTCTTCCGCTTATCCGTGGTCGGGTCGCGGGGGTAGCAGTTCCAGCAGAGAGCCCCAAACTTTCTTTTCCCTGGCGACATCAACCAGCTCTGACTGGGGGATCCCAAGGCGCTCCCAGGCCAGCGAAGAGATATAATCCCTCCACCTGGTCCTAGGTCTACCCCTTGGTCTCTTCCCAGCTGGACGTGCCTGGAACACCTCCCTAGGGAGGCGCCCAGGTGGCATCCTAACTAGGTGCCCGAACCACCTCAACTGGCTCCTTTCGACGCGAAGGAGGAGCGGCTCAACTCCGAGTCCCTCCCTGATGACCGAACTTCTCACCTTATCCCTAAGGGAGACACCAGCCACCCTGCGGAGAAAACCCATCTCGGCCGCTTGTATCCGCGATCCTCGTTCTTTCGGTCATGACCCATCCTTCATGACCATAGGTGAGGGTAGGAACGAAAATGGCCCGGTAGACAGAGAGCTTTGCCTTCTGGCTCAGCTCCCTTTTCATCACAACGGCGCGGTAAAGCGACTGCAGTACCGCTCCCGCTGCTCCGATTCTCCGGCCCATCTCACGCTCCATTGTTCCCTCACTCGAGAACAAGACCCCGAGATACTTAAACTCCTTCACTTGGGGTAAGGACTCATTCCCTACTTGAAGTGGACAGTCCATCGGTTTCCTGCTGAGAACCATGGCCTCAGATTTGGAGGTGCTGGTCCTCATCCCAGCCGCTTCACACTCGGTTTGCGAACCGATCCAGTGAGTGCTGAAGGTCGCAGACCGATGAAGCCATTAGAAACCACATCATCTGCAAAAAGCAGTGGTGCAATCCTTAGTCCACCGAACTGCAGACCCCCTCCCCCATGACTACGCCTCGAAATCCGATCCATGTATATTACAAACAGGATTGGTGACAAAGCGCAGCCCTGGCGGAGGCCAACCCTCACCGGAAAGGAAGGTTCCTAAGCTAAATGGACTATTGGAATGCAACCCTGGTCCTTCACACTACTGTACATAGACGCCATGTTTAGCAAATTCTTTGCATTTTTTTTTATTGGTTTTGAGAATACTGGTTTATTTAGAAAGCAAATGTCATGTGTGTCTGTGCACCAATCAGGGATTAAAACACTTTTAAATTAGAATATTTTTATTTTATTAGAATCTAATAAGTAGGTGGGTTGTTCAGTTACTGTCAATGACATTTGATTTACAACAACACAGAAAATGTGTAGATTTTTCTGAATGTTAAACTCATTGACATTATACATTAAACTCTTGATAAATAATACTTAAATTAAATCGTTTTTAAAATTCCCGAATTTAAAATAATACATCCAAAGAGGGATAAAAAGTGATTTGTAACAACTCTACATTTACATTTGTAACACGTTGCAGATGTTACATATTTTCCAATTCCGTTGTACACAGGGACATCTCACACATATGAAGTCAAACATAGTTTTTCACTTTTGAAAGAGTATTCAAACGTGTTTACATACACATGTTATATGAGCTCTCTGAATCTTTTTACTTACCTTCTCCTGGTTGAAGCCGAGGGAAGCACAGGCAGGTCAGAGGGAGACTTCCCTTTTATAAGACTGATCAGAGCTGCTGAACTTTGTCTTTGTTTATTCATCATCTCAACCTCATATTTGCTCTACTCCCAAATTTGCTCGGTGTAGCGATAAATCTGTGTAATGATTACTATTACTGACTAACCATGGAATCAAACTGTAGGGATAAAAGCACAAGTCAAGCTACCACTGTCATCAGCATGTACAAAAACATGTTAGTGATTACAACTCGTTTTTGACAAGAAAGCTACTGGAGACTCTGTAGTTGATCTGACTGGAATTGTGTTTTTAAAACTCAAAACCGCTACAGTATCGGTCAGACAGAAACTTGGGAAAAGTCATTTGACTGAAACCTTAAAAGTGAACTAACTGACTGCTAGGGTTAACTTTGATTTAAACATTTGTAGAATACTAAGAGCTTTATTGAGTAGGTGTAACTGTATTAAGGGTTAAACTCATAACTTTATAATTTAGGGTTTAATGTAATTGACTTCAAAGACAATAACACATCAGGAGGAAGCCAGTCTAGATTTCCTTTTGAGGGCCACCAGCTGCAGAGTTAACTAATTAAAAGGACGTTGCCCCACAGCTGTGAGAACTCAGCAATCAGGTGTCCATTTTAGGTAGCACTTTCCTGGAGCGTCAGCTTCAGCTTCAGCGTCAGACTGGCAAAGACATTAGAGTCCTGCGGGAGTCCCGAGGGAGGCAAAGAGGAGGCAAATCCTACTTTGATTGAGCTAAGTATCGCTGGTGTTTTTATTTTGTTTTATTTTATTTTGTTGTTTAGCCCTTCATGCTATAATCATGTGTATTTTCTCCATTCCTGTTCATGTGTCTTCTCGCAATTATCACTGGCCCTGTGTATCTCGAAATCGATATAACCGGCCTGCTCTCGTCTATCCCACATGCTCCACTGAGATCCAACATCTAGTTTCAGGTGGCCTGTGGAATTGCCAGTCAGCTGTTCCTAAGGCTGACTTCATCTCTGGCTACGCCTCCCTGCAGTCTCTGGATTTCCTTGCTCTCACTGAGACCTGGATTACTCCATCCAACACATCCACCCCAGCAGCTCTCTCCACTGCATATTCCTTCTCCCATACACCCAGACCCACTGGCAGAGGAGGTGGCACTGGTCTCCTGCTCTCTCCCAAATGGAGCTTTTCCCTCTTCAAGCTACCTAACTTCACTCCTTCCACCTTTGAATTCCATGCCGTCACAGTAACCCATCCTATACAGTTAACCATTGTTGTTCTCTACCGTCCACCAGGCGCCTTGGGGGACTTCTTGGAGGAATTAGATAATCTCCTCTCACACATCCCTGAAACTGGCCCTCCCGCTGTACTTCTCGGAGACTTCAACCTCCAGACGGGGAAGATAGACGAACTAACATCTCTGTTAACCGCCTTTGCTTTCTCACTGTCTCCGTCCCCACCGACTCATAAAGCTGGCAATGTCCTTGATCTCATATTCTCAAGGAACTGCGCTACTTCTAACCTCTCTGTAAACCCGCTCCACACATCCGATCACTTCTTCATTTCATTCTCTCTACCCCTTTCCAAACATAACAAACTAATCTCTTCTCATCCTGCACTTGTCCGCCGTAACCTTCGCTCCCTCTCCCCCTCTACCTTTGCCTCGTCGGTGCTCTCAGCCCTCCCTTCCTTTGACTCGTTCCAACTCCTGCCTCCAAACTCTGCTGCAGAAACTCTCCTCTCTACTCTCTCATCCTCTCTGGACTCTCTCTGTCCTCTCACATCTCGGCAGGCTCGTCAGTCCCCTCCTGCTCCCTGGCTAAATGATGCACTGCGTGCTAATAGAACCGTCCTTAGGGCAGCAGAGCAGAAACGGTGGAAATCCAAACACCGTGACGACCTCCTAACCTATCAAGCTCTCCTCTCCTCTTTCTCTGCTTCGATCTCTCAGGCAAAAAGCACTTTCTTTCAAGATAAGATCCAATCTTCCTATTCCAATCCTAAAAAACTATTCTCCATCTTCTCCACCCTCTTGGACCCTCCAAAAGCCCCTCCCCCCTCCTCACTTCTGTCAAGCGACTTTGTTACCCACTTTGAAAAAAAGGTTGATGATATTCGCTCTTCTTTTTCTGACTCACCTTTACTCACCGCTGGGTCACCAGACCCTCCTTCCACCAACACACTAACCTCCTTTTCCCCTCTCTCTCCAAGTGAGGTTCTTACCCTCATTACCTCTGCCCGCCCTACCACCTGTCCTCTGGACCCTATCCCTTCAAACCTCCTTCAGACTATCGCTCCTGATATTCTACCGTTTCTCACCCACTTCATCAACACTAATCTAACTTCTGGTCACTTTCCAAACAGTCTCAAGGAGGCAAGAGTAAACCCTCTCCTAAAGAATCCCACTCTCAACCCGTCTGATGTTATAAACTACAGGCCTGTCTCTCTCCTCCCGTTCCTGTCTAAATCACTTGAACGCGCTGTCTTTAAACAACTCTCCTGTTATCTCAATCAGAACAACCTTCTGGATCCGCACCAGTCTGGTTTCAAGGCAGGTCACTCCACAGAAACTGCTCTCATTGCTGTCATGGAAGAACTGCACACTGCCAAAACTGCATCCCTCTCCTCTGTCATCATCCTGTTGGACCTGTCTGCTGCATTCGACACGGTGAATCATCAGATCCTCCTTCGCACTCTCCAAAAACTTGGAGTTTCAGGCTCAACACTTTCCCTCCTCACCTCATACCTGAAAGACCGTACCTACAGGGTGACTTGGAGAGGGTCTGAGTCCGACCCTTGTCAATTAACTACAGGGGTCCCTCAGGGCTCTGTTCTTGGTCCCCTCCTCTTCTCCCTGTACACAAACTCGCTCGGATCAGTCATTAGCCCGCATGGTTTTTCTTACCACTGCTACGCTGACGACACCCAATTAATTCTGTCCTTTCCCCGCTCAGAGACCCAGGTCGTCGCACGCATCTCTGCTTGTCTAGCTGACATCTCTCAGTGGATGTCTGCTAATCACCTCAAGCTCAACCTTGACAAGACTGAGCTGCTCTTCCTTCCGGGAAAAGATTGTCCCACTCTTGACCTAACAATCAACATCGGCACCTCAGTTGTTTCCCCGACTAAGACTGCAAGGAATCTGGGTGTGACCCTAGATAACAACCTGTCCTTCACTGCAAACATCGCTGCTACAACCCGTTGCTGCAGATACACGCTTTACAACATCAGGAAGATACGTCCCCAGCTGACACAGAAAGCGACTCAGGTTCTGGTCCAGGCTCTCGTCATCTCACACCTAGACTACTGCAACTCCCTCCTGGCTGGTCTACCTGCATGTGCCATCCGACCTCTGCAGCTCATCCAGAATGCAGCGGCTCGTCTGGTCTTCAACCTTCCTAAATTTTCCCACACTACTCCGCTCCTCCGCTCCCTTCACTGGCTTATGGTAACTGCTAGAATCCACTTCAAGACACTGGTACTTGCTTACCATGCTGCGAATGGATCTGGCCCTTCGTACATCCAGGACATGGTTAAACCGTACACCCCAGCGCGTGCACTACGCTCTGCATCAGCCAAACGACTCGCTGCGCCCTCGCTGCGCCCTCGCTGCGCCCTCGCTGCGCCCTCGCTGCGAGGGGGACCCAAGTTCCCATCGGCAAAAACACGTGGGTTTGCTGTCCTGGCTCCAGGATGGTGGAATGAGCTCCCCATTGACATCAGGACGGCAGATAGCTTGCACATCTGCCGGCGCAAACTGAAAACTCATCTCTTTCGACTCCACTTCGAGCGATAGAACTATTAACGAAGCACTTTTATACTAATAAAGGACTGGCTTACCTAAAGCCAGTTGAGTAGCACTTGAAATGTTTTTGCTCTATGAAGCCTGATGTACTTATATGATTCTGTTTTCTTCAAGTTGTATTTTGTTGGTCGAACGCACTTATTGTAAGTCGCTTTGGATAAAAGCGTCAGCTAAATGCAATGTAATAATGTAATAATAAGTGTCTATTTTCTCACTCCCCTGTTAATTAGTGAACCGACAAGTTACATCTTTATTCAAACTATTATAGGTCGTAGTTTGGCGTCAAAAAGTAGCAGTATGAGCAAAAGTGGGAGAAGGCCATCTTAGCAATCATTCTGTGATACTTGCACCTAACAAGAACATTTCTTTTTCATGGATCTCTGAAAACTAAAGCAAAGCTTCCCTCTCAGAGGACATAAACAAAGCAGATTGGCTCATTGTATTGAAATGTGTTCATGTTGATAAAGCAACTTGAAGCATTTTATAGAGTCTCGCCAAAAAAGACAAGCAGAATCAAACAGAGCCTAAGGGAACTGATGGCATTCAAAAGCTGATCAGGTTAAGAAAATTAAGCCTTGCACATAAAAGAAAAAAGCAGGGATTGAATCAGTTCAGAATGCAACAAGAGGCAGCTCAACAGATGCTGAAAAGATTAGTAATATCTGAAACTCATTGAAACAGAAACATATGGAGACATGTCTCACAACTAGCCTCTCAGAATAGACACTTTGCACACATGGACTTGTAAACAAACAGTTTTTTTGAATAACATATGTATTTTATGTGATATTGTTTCTGTAGCACCGATTGTCTGCAAGACATTTAAAAAAAAAAAAACACACAATTCATTAACATGTACTGTGAGGGAATAATTTTGTTTTTACTCCTAGATATTTAACCTTATTGCCTGTTGACGTTAATAACCAACCAATATTCTGTTATCTCCTTTAAGGAATGTGCTCCAGCACTTAAGTGTCAGTTTTATGGCCTGATAGGGGGGTTTACGACTGTGAGAATGCTGGCTTCTAAACACCACTGACAAGTGATTGAGTATTTCCAGTTGGGGGATATCTCCTGTAGCTCCACAGATGTTTACGCCTCCCCCAATATGCTGATTAACTCTCTGTAAACTAGTTAAAAGGTCTATCGAGAGATAGGCTGGGCAGAATTGACATGACAACCCACCCGTGCAGTCAGAACCTTTTGCTGCTGTGACTTGTGATATGAATTCTCCGGCCGTTGACTTGTAATAAACTACCGGTGTTTGACATCAAAGCTCCAACTCTCCTCGTGTCTCTCTGAGTCCTGACTCTCCATTGCTGCAGAAGTTTCCCTTACATGTACAAATTGACAGAATATATATAAATAGTAGTACTAGAAATGCTTTTAAATGTATCTCAAAATATAATAATACGCGGCACACTTGAGCTTTCTTTACCATGTTATTTCCCTCATGTTCTGGATCTGCTCAACATGCTACCCAGCAGCGTTCAGTGTTTGCCAAAGAGCTGGCCGTCCAGTCTGATGAGCTGTCGGAGGAAACCTCGATTAGGGATGACCCCCCGGTTTTGTTTCACCGCACAAATGGCCTCCACGAGGCTCAGGTTGTGCTTCAGCATCAGGTAAGCCAGGACCAGGGTGGCAGAGCGGCTCACTCCTACATGGCAGTGCACCAACACTTTGCCTGGGAAACATAGAAACATAGCAATGAGGGCTGAAGATTATATCATCTGATATATAAGAAGTGTTGGATTTGAATGGCAGAAAGTCTTGTTGCAATTTCCAGATATTAAAAGAGGCCCCTTGAGTTTCTCTGTTAATTATCAATAGTCTGTGCAAATAGGGAAGCCAAAGGGGGATTTTCCTCAGATTTAATGCAGTTACATTCTTGTTGGTTAATGAGGCATGTCTGGCAGACCAGAGAGGCCTTGAGAATTGAGTCACACAGTTAAGGTCTGAATTATCAATAAATGTATTCAGTCCAGTAATCTGACCTTGAGGTGAGAGGGAGTTCAGCGATGGCTTTAGGCTACAAGGACAGTTAACTTTGGTTAGTTGACTGATCTTGTGGCCCCATGACGGTTAAACATTTACAAATATGGCTTTCATAAAGAAAGACATGTGACATTCATGAGGGACTGCAGGATGAGATGTATGTATTCATTATGCTGAACGATACCGGTGTTTGTGTTTTGTTGATTTCTTTCTGTTTTATTCTTTCAGGTTGTGAGTACTAAATGGCTACAACATTGTGGAGTAGTTAGCTTAAACATGTTTTATTACTCTGTATAAAGGGGGTGCAGTTATGCAGGACAGGAGGCATTCTTCTTAAGATCTCCAGCAGGTCAGGGAAGTCTACATATCTTGAATAAGTAGATGTGTGTGTTTAATTACTTTGTATCAATAATAATAGTCTGTGTAACAAGGAAGTTGAAAATATGAGGAGTAAAACCATTGTATTTGGAGTAAGATGTGAGCAAGGGAATATTCTTTAGACACAACTCAAGTCTCTGGAATGTGCAGAAAGGGTGTGTGTGAAAGTCTATGCAAAAATGTGTGATAACGGACACCAGATGTGTTTTGCTACAAACGAAGAGACTCTTGTTTCCAGGTCCTCTGCTGGCTCGCGCTGATACGCTACGAAAGCCCATCGTTTGTATATGGGCCAATAGATGACCTGTATGGGAGGACCATCCACACAGCTCCTCCCGTTGTTCTTACAATATCTCCTGTTGAGTCCTTGTGTCCGGTCTCTTTTCCTCCTGCCGTCAAGATGATGATGTTCTCCCGGCATTAGGACCAGGGCAGGGGTGGGCCTACCCCTTTGAGAAGTGTATTGTATTCTTACCTTTTATCACTAAAACAGATTATTGTTTAACCCCTATCCTGGTTGTTTTGAGTTTTCCTTCTTTTAAAACAAACTCATATAGGATCGGCGCGGAGCAGAGATATCTGCTCCAACAGGGCTGGGCCATATTATTAGGGATGTAACAATACCAAAAACTCACGGTACGATAATATCGTGATAAAAAGTCCACGGTACGATATTTATCGCGATATTGAAAAATAAAGAAAAAAAATGTTTATTATTTTTTTTACTTGAATTATTTTTTCTTTATTAAATAATAAATCTGATTTGTACAGCATTTTGGTAGGATAGTAGTATTTTAAAGTGTCAACAATATAATAATCAGACCCTGCAATAGAATAAATCAAGTTTCACTTTAGTTTTTCTAGTATAGGCTAACTCAACTCTAACTCACTCACTCAGCATCATCAAGGTTATCTTTTAGGAATATGAGCATGTCCACATTTCCAGGTAGAAGCTGGGATGTTTGGGCGTTTACAATATCCCCTGCTGTGGAAAAAACTCTCTTGCTTGGTACTGATGTTGCTGGGACAGAGAGATATGCTTTGGCCATGGGTGACAGCAGTGGGTAAAACTGTGCATTGTCTCTCCACCACTTCAAAAACAATACCGTTTTTGCCAAGAAGGTGAGGCTTATTGACAGGGCGAGATATAAATATACTGTTGGTACTTGTCAATGTCTCTAGGTATGTACATGTAGCCCTGTAAATACGATGTCCTTTTGTGTTATCTGTTGTTTTATGTTCATGTTGTAACCTACTTGCTGCCATGTTGAACAGGCCTCCCTTGAAAAAGAGATCGATGATCTCAATGGGACCATCTGGTTGAATAAAGGTTTAAAAAAAAAAAAGTATTTAAAAAAATATATATATATATATAAACATTTTTTTTAAATCTTGGTAGATTTTGTCAGTCTCACGACGGTATTGAGACATTTATTTACCGCAATATTCGATATATCGTTACATCCCTACATATCAGTGGCGAGCCGTGACTTTTATACCTAGGCCCTCTGACCCCACTTCCCTCGAAAAAAAGAAGAGATATTACGTCTCAACGTAGACTTCAGCGGAATATCAAAACAGTGGTCCGGGGTGCAAAACGCATCAATGACAGCGACCCTCTACCACACAAAACAACATCATTTATATAAACACCTATCATGACAGGGCACCCACAGCCAAGTACCAATTACAAATGAATTAAGTCGGCACGGCGGCCCGCATTGAAAATGACTTAGGCCTACCTTTGATGATCAAATCACTGAAACACAAAGTCCATCCTCCTGTCCTTTTGGATGAAGCACTTGATGGCGGGTCATGCAGCTGATCCTTTGCCACTCCAGTTTATCATTGTAACTCAATCTTGAAAATGACTCGGTTAATAATTTCGCAACGATGTCATCACTATCACTGAAGTGAGCCATCATGAACAAACTTATGCTAATCATAAATATATCGATCATAAATCTATCGATTAGATTTATGATTCAAAAATAATAAAACTAGGATAGACATGTGGATATTATCCGGCTGAACAAAACGTGCATAACAGGGTCGTTTTCCACAGACCTTATTTCGAGCTATTTTCCAAAATCCTATGGAGAAATCCCACTGCTTTCTCGGGAATCCGAGCGCAGCTTACTTCCGAGTTTTAGGACGCGTCACTGCACCACTTGCATAGACCTCACAGCGGGCGGAACTTGTCATAAAGTCCACGAAAATAAAGCCCGCCCATTTAGAGGGAAGATATGATTGGTCAATTGTACTGTCATTTGACATTACTCTCTCGTTGTTTTACTATAGCTGGCCCTCTGTGAATGTAGAGAGGGACCAACAAGCCCTCCCGTCTTCACATAACTCGCAGAGACAGCATTTAACCCTTCACATTCCAACAGAAACTGAACAGGCAGATTCGAAGGATTTATTTCTTTGAAAATATTATTTTAAATACAATTAAATCAAGTTATTTTGGTAAAACTAATGAAAAATGTAACAACAAAAAAAAAAATATTTTTTTTTAATGTTTTCAAATATTATTATTTTTAATATCTTAGGCCCTCACAGAGGGCCTAGAGGGCCCTGACGGCTCGCCACTGCTACATATTATATCTATACTTTATCAATATAGTGAAATGAGACTATATTGTTTCATATTTTGGGTTATTGTAAGTGTTGTCTTATCCTGAGTTGAAAGGCTAAATTACAGTAAAGTGATTTAATTGTCTTGATTGACCAAACTCTTGTATTATTTGGCTCCGCCCACTTATCATTTTATTTATAAAAATTGTCATTGTGTAAAGATTTTGTGAAATCATGAATGGTTGGCCCAACAATACTGTCACAATAAAGATATAAAGTATTTGGTAAATACAAAAGACTTGATATAAACTGAGGTGAAGCTAAGAAGCAAAGAAGTCCTGCATCCTGTTTGTGTGAGCTTAAAAGAAACATATTTGTTTCTTGAAACAAAGTAGAAAGGGATTAGCGGAGAAATCATGATAGGAGTACAATTTATCATTTAACTGATGATTTTTGTGAGTTTCTTAAGCTACTCTGCAGACCAGATCAGTGTATTTTAGTCTTTTAGATCTACAGTTAACCTATTCATTTTTGTGTGTGTGGCAGGATGAGCAGTAAATAGTGTTGTAAGGCATATTATTTTTAGCCTATCACCGCCAGGGGGCACCCTATAAAGGAGCAGAGGCTTCTAGCTGGCGGCCTCTTGTTCGCTGGTGCCCAGACCAACCCACTTCCGTTCTTGCCGTGTTTTGCGTCCGCTGTCAGTACCAGATATGTTCGGCCTACCAAATATGTTCGGGTGTATTTCCGTCGCATCCGTCATCCGTCATATCCGTCATATACTCACCTCCCTCTGCTCCCAGCGCTATGCTGCCACACACCGGCCGTCTGCGGAACTGCAGCCGGAGGAACTCGGTACAGCTTGTTATGTGTGTGTACTTAATTATTTACAATTAAAAAATACCAGGTGTCAGTACCAGATATGTTCGGCCTACCAAATATGTTCGGGTGTATTTCCGTCGCATCCGTCATCCGTCATATCCGTCATATACTCACCTCCCTCTGCTCCCAGCGCTATGCTGCCACACACCGGCCGTCTGCGGAACTGCAGCCGGAGGAACTCGGTACAGCTTGTTATGTGTGTGTACTTAATTATTTACAATTAAAAAATATATATATTCTGCGTTACTTTAGCCAACACTTTTATAATATATAAGCCTGATCATGTCGTTGAAAGCAAGTACAGATGTTCTCCCTTTTCCACAGTTCTGTGTGAACTTCATCTAAGGTAGATGCTTTGCTTCTGCACCAGTTTAGCAGAAGTCTGTTTTGTAAGACTGGTTTTGTTGCAGTCTGTTCATGCTATGTGTTTCTTGCGTAAGACTATATACACACGGAACACATGTATTACAGGGCTGTACCCAGTGTGCTTCATAAAACATTTTTGAAGCTTATTTTTTTAAATTAAGCCGTTTCCATGTTATAACAGCATCTCGTTAAATCAATATCGGAAACAATAATTGTCTTTTTGTGGTTATTTAAATGTAATTTATGGTGCTATTAGAGTGCTTATAGACTGACCCGTTAATACAGATGCCCCCCCCCCCCCCCCCCCCCCCCCCCCCTTTGTGTGCGGTGAGCTGGAGAGAAGGCAGTCTATTTATTTTGGTGAAAAAAAAAACCCCTAACATATATGGATTGAATCAGAATATTGTGTTGGATCAAAACATATTGTACATTTTGAGAATTCTTACATCTATTACAATACATTTTGAGCTTTGGACAATGTTTGGATCAAACGAGCCAGAAACAACCTTAAGCAGCCACCACTGGAATATTATTGCAGTAATATCATAATACTAGTAGCCTTATATTAGTGTAGCCTAATATTGATCGACAAATATTTAGAAATAAATCTGGTTCTGCCTGCCTGCCTCATCGCACTATGCCCTGCTGCATTACCATGTATAGTATTTACATTCATAATGATCCTTTTTTGTTGCAGAGCTTTAGAGGCTTTAAGAGACGAACTGTCAATGATGCCAACTTGGCGACCTACAAACTAGATATAGCAATCTTGGAGCTATTGCGGCTAGCTACTTTCATTGGAAAGAGTCTCTAATTTTTTGTATGTATATATTTCATATATCCATCCCAAGCTTACCTACCCAACTGAATGAATTCACACATTCAAGTAAATAGAAAGACAGCACAGCATTCAAGTGTTTATTGAGAATTTGAACTTCAACGTTAATGGAAAAAGCTCCAAACTTTTCTCTACAGCCCTTAGTATCAAGAAATCCTTCTAGTTCCTTTTACATGTGGATAGGAAAACAGCACAGATTGTTCAGAATATATGAGGAAGCCATCAGGGAAGCAGCATGACCCAAGGCAGGACTGCAGAGACAGGTTCAGCCACGACCCGAAGTCCACGACCCGAAGTCCACGACGGGCAGCGTCCGGGAAAACCAAACTTGAAGGTAAGATATCAAATGATGATCTTCATTAATTGCAGTGACAATTTAGTCTATTCTGACATTTGTTTGTGTGAGTTAATCTTTACCTATGATATCTGGTTGCAGAAGGGACTGCAATAGCCTGGATGTTGGTCATCAGAGTAGATGCCCTGCAATTCTCCTCTTTTACCTTTCCCAACATATCCTATGAATAGAAAAAGAAAATATTGTAATTGAATCACACTAGGACCACAACACACTAAATATGTAATGACACATAAACATTATTATCCAGAATAAGAAGTCTACCTGGTTTGCAGTTTTTGTAAGGCTCCAAGCATCCACGGCAGGTGTCAATGGTGTACATGACGTTGAAATCCTGCTTGTATGAAGCAGAGAACAAACTCCATGTAGCAACACCTGTGTAAAACAAGCATTTCAATAGAGCCATTAAAAATATGCATAGACACCACAGCTGTCGTATACTGCTGCACCTTCACTGAATCACTTACTCTCAAGCCAGCGAAAGTGGGCCCCTCTTCTGAAAGACACAGTGGACATTGTGTCTCTGAAGGTGGTACACACTAGAGTGAGTGATGAGTACGCTTTGTCACCTTCCTGGAGAACCACTTCCATCAGAAGGTCCGAGAGAAGACAGTTTGGCAGCTGTGAAGTATTGGTCAGACTAGATCAAACATATTTAACAACACATTGACTAGACTGTTGCCAGCACAATCGAAATACCAAGATTCTTTGGGCTTCAGGTAGCAAAAAGACACATTTTTAATATTAATGTTGAATATATCACACACATTTTTCTTATGTTTTGTTATTCTTCTCCTTGAGGTAAAAAACAGCTATCAATAAAGTTAAAAAAAGCAGTGAGACATAATAGTTGGAAATTCTGCCGTGATCACAGGTCGTTTTTTAAACAAAAAACAGTTACTGCTTCACTGAAAAGATATTACCTCCAATATGAAGCACATGTCGGACTTTTGAAACTGGACCTTTGAAGGAAAATATAAGGTGTGGGTCATGTGATTGTTTAATTACATGTGTATACAATTATCAATATGTATGCATGTGTTAAATAATCTGGATCTGTCCGTGGCTATAAAAATCACATAATATCAGGATGAAAATGTAAATCAGTGTCAAAGAAACTGTTGTCTATAAAGTAACATTTAAAATGTATGATTTACCCTTCAATCTGGTACCGTTCCATGAGCATAATGCACCACCATTTCCGGATCTGTGCTATGTCCCGCTAAAAGAAAATGTAACAATAATAAAGTTGAAAATGAATGGAACCTCATCATTTGTCTACTCAATGTTAGCCCCCTCTTCCCCCTGAAATACTAACTCAGAGGATAAATACTGACCTCGGTAAACCAAAGTAGAGCATCTGTGCTGAAGTTGAGTGCATACTGTGAAAGGATAAAGATCTGTTAAGTTATGAGTTTCAAAAACTAACAAAACCCCTTAAAAAAAAGTGTCAAGGGAGGAATTTACCATCAGTATGAAGACACCACAGTCATTGCCCGTGGTTTGGTGAGGCTAACCCTGTAAGAATTTGGAATATAACAGTGATGTTCATGGTCAAATGGAAAATAAAGACATGTGAAAGCAGGTGTATGAGATGGTGGAGAAATGTACCTTGACGTCTCTGCCGAACTTTACTGTCCACTGACCTGGAGCAATGCGGTGCGCTAGGTCACTGTCAAAAGAAATGATAAGACATGGGAATTGATTTGGTGAAGGAACGCTATACACAATATAATTCATGTTTTTGGATTTCCTTACATTGAACTATTGCATGCCTTAAAAGAGGAAAGTTATGAAAGCCACTGAACGGGGCTAAAATAAAACAAACAAAAATACGTTTACCAGCCGCTGAACAAAGCTGAACTTGAAAACAACCTTTGAACAAGGCTTATAACAAAATGAATATTATAATTCATAGCATCCTGTTGCAGACTCTTTTTCTTTTGGTTCCACTAAGGACACTCCAGACTTTGTGGAAATGGAGATATATTATAAATGAATTTGATCAGATTCAGACCCCTGGTCTACAAGATGGTTACTGCAGTATTAGAATACTATAAACTATTTAGAACTCCCATACAAGCCACAGAACGGTGAGGGGGTAATCATGTTACAAAAACCTAAATATGTCCTTGTAGGAATTGTCCCCAAAGCCATCTGGCTTAAGAGGGTCGAGCAAATATAACTCTCTCTTTGCTGGCTTGATCACCTGTCAACCATTGACAAAATAGCTGAAATTAGACATAATCAAACACCAGAAGAAAACCACACAGCACAACTTATGTTCATTTTGTACATGCTGGTGAGATCATTTGGAACAGACTCACGCAAAGCAAATAGTGATCTGCCTTTCCTTGCTGCCGACTCCAGGCAGGGATGAAAACCATGTCCTTGGTGGCCAATTGGTCAGCCTAGTATTTTAAACAAGGGATTTTAAGTTGCTGTATATCAATTTCAAGAAACATAGGTCTCAAGCAACAGGAACTTACTGGAAAACTGGCCAACACGTCAGCTGTTTTGGACTTCCAGGTAGGAACCACATACATATCCACGATGTATATATCTTTGCCCTATATTGATAGTTTTTCAAAAAAAATGAAATCTTCATAGAAGTATGTTCAACAACAAGAGACAACCACACTTCACGAGATTGGAGTTTCACCACTAAACAGCTATTTAGAAAATATGTGTTATTCAAAAGAAAAAAGCAGGCCAATGATGTCTGTTGAAAACCGTACATGTCTTTGGGTGGCTTCTTGTACCATCTTCAGGCACGTGTTTCCAATCTGAAACAGTAACAACAGTAAGTTACCTGTGCCATTTATTTGAGACAAGATGAAGTTGGGAGGAAAGCTCAAGTATACCTACATTTGACTCCATGCACTGAGGAAGACCCAGGCTCCAAAAGTCCTCTCTGGTCAGGCACACATCACCCTCCTTCACAATGACCTCTGCTCCAGGCCTATTGTGGTCTAGCACATAGCTGAGCTGCAAATAACAGATTGCAAAACATACTTCAAGCCAATAGAAAACATAGAAAAATTAAAATCAAAACAATGCACCTCCATCACTGTGCATGAAGTAAACATATATCTACCAGCTTGTCTTGAATCGGATGTAGATCCTTTGCGTATTTCGCACCAGAGAGGGCATACTGGTGGTCAGCAACAGACCCCTCCGAATCCAACTTCGGTTCAGCTGTTATTAGATAGACAAAAAATAAACAGTATTATTGAAGTACCACACATGAAGTATACCTAAAATGTGTCCTTGTATTGATAATCAAAATACCTCTCAACATAGGCCTGATAAAGGGCTTCAGCTGAGACACATTCACACTCTGTCTCAGCTGAGCTCCTGTTGAGCTCAACAGGGTTGCCACACCCTTGTTGGTGATTGAGGAAACCACATAAGGGCCAAACCAGTTGCACTCCAGTTTTCCACCTTTTCGGCCCTCCTTCCTCTTATTCGCTCTTAGGACCTCATCTCCAACGTTAATCAGGAAAGATTTCACATTCTTTCCCTTGCGTTTTTCAAAAGAGATTTTCTGTCTCTGTTGTGCTATTTGGATGTTCTGGTAAATCTGAGAAAGATATGTAACAGTTATCATTTACAGTCCTTAACATACGCTTGCATTTTTTAGGAGTTATTATGTTTTAAATATTGCCATTTTATTCTCACCTTCGAGTGCAAATCTGCAATGGTTGCAGCCTTTGCCTCAAGCTGCTGTTCTGCCTCATCAGCAGGCACCAACACAGAGGTATCATCCCTGTCATTGACTGTAGCATTTATAACACCCGGGACGCGAGGGTGCCTCCCAAACTGGGCAAAATAGGGCGTGCACTTGGTTGACCTCTGAAAGCATAAAAATTCCTTTTAGTATCTCTGTTGAGTATTGTTTCCATCTGCATTTGTTACAACATTGTACCTGCTTTGAGGTGTTAATGCTCGCCACAATGCCCCTCAGATGTAAATCCCAGTCATTCTGGTCCTCTCCACAGTACTTTGCAAGTGCTTTTTTTATGTTTGGGTTTGTACGCTCATCTTGGCCATTGCACTGGGGATGGTACGCTGAAGTGATGCAGTGTTTTACACCCAGTGCATCAAAAACACCACGGTTGACCTGCAGATGGTTTAGTGTACACCAATTACCAAATTACCTGAAAAATCGTATTACATTGTTACACATAACACATACACTGTATTAGATAGATTATTGTACCTCATTGACAAATTCCCGTCCTTGGTCGGTAATGATCTTCTCGACAAGACCGAAATCTCGAAGAATATTCACAATCTTTTTTGAGACCTCAACAGCTGTTTTGTGGTAGAGCGTTTTTGCTACCACCCACTTCGTGAACAGATCAGTCGCTGTTAGAATGTATCTGCAATATAAAATGCAGAATGTTGTAAATACATACAGAATCACTGTAAATGATTTCCTTTCTTTTTAAACCAGATTCTTCACGTTTAGAACCTTTAAAGGAGGTTACACATGCTTCAGCCCATCATGATAGTACCTTTTGCCCTTAGCAGTGGAGGGAAGTGGGCCAATGAGATCCACACCAAGGACAGTCCATGCCTCGGGAACATGAATGGGATGCAGTACGGGTGCAACCGTTTTAATGACCTCGTGTTGCTGGCAGCGGGGACACTCATCAACCTTAGCAAATATCATACATTTTCAATCAGCAAAACAAAAAACTTTAGGTATAAAAATGATAGAACAGAGAAAACTTTCAGAGGAGACAGAATTAAACTGTTAAAGTTCTGAAATATGTTTTCTCTGCTCTGATGGAGCTCAAACTGTCTCACTCTGTTTCAATGTACACATACAACACATTTCTGTAGATCAATAATCAGTCAGTCAGTCAAAAACTCCCACCCATTTCTTCACGTCCTCCCGCATAGTGGACCAGTGGTACGTTGCCAAAACCTTCTCGGTGGTGCGCCTTCTCCCTGCATGACCTCCGGAACCCAGGTTATCATGGCACTCCTTCAGGACATTGATAATTTGGTCCTTGGTGCACACAACCATCCTCTCATTGTCCTTGTATGTGTAGTACAAATCTCCAGCTGGCACAACAGGAACAAAAAAACAATCATTTAGACATGTGTAGAGATGACATTATGACTAAAAGCTGTTCAAGAAATCCAGTGGCAAATGTGGTTTAGACGTAACAACTACAGTAATGTAAAGTGTGTATAAAAAGAAAAAGGAGAAACAAGCTGTGGAGTCCTTGCGATTTACTGAAAAATGTTGGAATTGCAATATGATAAACCATTAGAGGTATGATCACTTTTGCACCAAAAAACACCATTAGATAAATAGATAGATAGATATATACTTTATTGATCCCTATAAGTAAAGGGATGTGATGATGTCACATGTACAGGGGGTTTATACCTCATAATAAAAACGTATGTTCGTGACTTAACCATGGTCTTATTCTGTTACTTACCTTTGATCAGGTATTGTTTGGATGCCCTCCGAATGAACGCCTTCCTTTTATCATGCTTTTCAGCGGCGATGGTGAGATTGTGGTAACCACCATTGAGCACGTACTGCTTTATCTCAGCATAAAAGCTCTCCATTTCTGTCATGAAAGTTAAAATGTTCGCGGTAATTATGGGGAAGCGGAGGGATCTAGATCGTTCACACATAACAAGCTGTACCGAGTTCCTCCGGCTGCAGTTCCGCAGACGGCCGGTGTGTGGCAGCATAGCGCTGGGAGCAGAGGGAGGTGAGTATATGACGGATATGACGGATGACGGATGCGACGGAAATACACCCGAACATATTTGGTAGGCCGAACATATCTGGTACTGACACCGCCACCGGCGTAGCGGAGGGTCTTCCTGGCGATGCCCGTCAAGTAGCTGTAACATAGAGAGCATGAAACTCTCTCCTCTCTGCCTGATCGGGCCAAGCTAAGGCTTTAAAGAACCGCTGCTGTTTTGCTGCACCGAAAAGAGACGGGTTTCTGACGCAGGGTCATCACCCGTACTGCTGATCCTGTGTGCTGCTAAGTGCTAGTTGATTGTCTGCGTCTGGCTATCGTGTCTGGTCCGGTTTGGCATTGCCTACGGCAGTATCATCACCTGCCCTACCGATCCTGTGCTGCTGGACACTACTTAAATTGTTCGCTTTTGACTACTGTGGTTGGGCCGGTTTAGCGTGGCCTACTCTGTACTATAGGTCCGCTCCCCTAGTGGGATTTTAGTGACTGGACTGCTGGGCTAACTCCTTCTGTTTAGTTATTCTTTCCTTCACCAATTTAAACTATTTTGTTTACGTTGTTCCTTTTCATTAATAGTTTATTTTTGTTTGTTCCTATTTTCTTTTGTTATTTTCTTTCTTTTCTTTTGGCTTATTTTATACTTAATTAGTGTCGATATATCTTTGGTGAATTCATTGTTTGTTTATATGATAATGGTTTTGGTTTAGGTTTTCTTTCTTTGCTTTTTGCATCGTTTTGTTTATGCCGCATGATTGCCCGTATGGCTGAGGCTTATTTTGGTTTATTTCATTCTGTGTTTTTGTCCTCCACTTATTGTGTTTTCCCTTGTTTTCCTGTTTTAGTTACTGAGAGCAGAAGGTGTTGGTGTCCGAGGTGGTGGCTTCCCCCTTTCCGTGTGCTGTGCTTCCCCCGGGTTTTTGGATCTTTTCTCCGTGTGATTGTGTGAGTGTGGAACACGTGTGACCGGGGTGACTTAAGTTTGTTTTTGTGGGATCCCTCTACTCATTCGTTGACCCTCTCCCCCACTGGTAAGCCTCAGCCCCCTTGTTCGTTCTCCCTTTTGGATATAACCCTGTGTGACTGTTTTTATAAATTGTATTTTTACTATTGTATACAAATAAACTGTTCTATTTTTGATAATTGGACCACGTCTCTTGTTCCATGAGTAACCGAACCTGTGTGTCCTAGTGACTTAAAACGTGTCACATTTCCCTGGGTGAAATTCCCGGGGTGGCGTTGTCGGACTTAGTGGTTTAACCAAACTGTTAAATTAATATATTTATTCTGCGGCCACTGCTACATGTGGAATCAGTTTAACTGTATATTTCGGCTAAGAATCTGAAACCATCTTGCCAGTTGAAGATTATTTGTATAAAACAACTGCCTTTTAAATTAATGTTCTTCCCCTCACCTCCTCTGCTGAGAGCCCTGTGGATGAAGTCTGCTGCTGCCCTGAAGTTGACGCTCATGTCAAAGCCACAGGAGTCATGAGCCTCTATGCCCATGTATGTGATCTCCATGCACTCGTAGATGTCTGGCTGCACCCCCCGTTTGCTGTGAGCTGCATTCAGGATGTGTGTGACTCGATGCTTGGTGAGATCGGCCCGGTTCTCTGCGCTGTTCCTGAAAAGCGCAAAACTCTGAATTCACATATAACAGCTCGAATATACAGACAAACAGAGCAGGTGTTTCTCGAGGAAACACATGCATGTAAAGTATTTCATAGTGATCATTGATATTTAAAAGACAATTTCAGACATGCAAGTTGGAATCATGCATGACCGAGACATGCTTTCATCAGTGGAAACTCTCACATAGCATAACTGTAGTTTACGCATGCTCCCAATGCGGAATGCAACATGGGGGGTCTTAAGTTACTCATACCCCATTTAAACCTGATTTATGATCTGTTCCTCTTACGCCTATGTGGACTGTATCAAACTCTAGACTTGGGTAATATTTGTTGAAATGTCTCACACACGATATTTTGACAAATATAGTACACAGCAAAATGTTACAAGGGCATGCTCCACTTTAGTGAGGCAATCGGCTGGATAAAAAGTGAGTAACTTACTGGTCACCGATATAAAGCCTTGGCCACACTTCATCTGCATGGCTGATGATGGCTTTGCCTGTAAACAAGAGTCTTTCCAACTCAAAAACCGCCAATCCAGGTGAACTCAGGTCAATTTCCACCTTCCGAGGGGGAGGCGTATCATTCCAGGACGCGGGAAGTTTGGATGTGTAGGACATCATGTTTTCTGTGTGCTTCTCTTAGCACAGGGTTTTCTTTGAGGCAAGATCTGGTCCTTTAAAAGCAAAAAGTCAAAAAGAAAAAACCTACATGCAGTTTGAGGCCACGTCTATCTGAGGAAAATACAGTTTTTCCAACAGGCTTTTTAAACTGTGTCAAACTACCAGCACAAATGACCCAGGTGATTCTAGGCTCCGGCTTCTTTGCCTCAGATGTACTCGGCACAGGGTGCTCTAAGGTTTGTCAGGCCATTTGACCCTCACATTAAATCTATCCCGAGCCCCACGCCCCCGGGGGCCTGTGTTGTGCTTTTGCATTAAAATAGCTGTCTATTTAAAGGCCTGTATGCTGAGTGGCAGATGGAGGGAGTTTAGACCCATGCAGCAGTTTCCACTTGACAACCAAAACCAGGCTATTTTTTTAATTCTTTAAAGAAGCAATATACCTTTTTGTCTTTTACGTTTATAATTACTAATAAATGTTGATAGTACATAGATTGCTTCAGAATAATGACCCCTTACATTTTGACTGGTTGCATGTTAGCCACCTTCATTGTACAAATCTATCCTTGCTTGGTGCGATTTACTGGGAGAATAAAGGCTTTAACGTCGAAAAGGAATCCTGTATTGTACAACTGCAACAGGAAATGGATTGCGATTTAGTTTTCCCTGGTAGTAAACCTGTGTTAGGTTATTAGCAGTAATTATCCCCTGAAATGGAAAGGGTGGATAGTGGAATAACTGAAGTAACAGTTGACTTTGCGACTGTGGTGATGGCACTAACACCATTTGAAAAGACTAGCAGGGGGAGTGATGAGAAGTCTGTTTCCACTTTTAAAATGTTTCCATTTATTTTTAAGTATGACACTGGATTTTTATCAATTGTCATTTTTAATAGAGCTAAATATTTCTTACATTTGCTCTGTAACGTCTATTTTTGAACAATAATAAACAGCGAGAAAGATAATAAATTCATTTGATCACAGATAGAAAATATATTGACATTTAATTATTTCTCTGTTATTTTCTCAATTTCAAGACTTGTCAGGCAAGGATTTCCATCTTGTGTTGGAAACATGCATTACATCTGAAACTGTACAGTTGTGCTCCATAAAACATAACAGCACAGGAAAATGAACACATAGGACAGGTGTTTTTTTTCATGCAAAGCTTGTCATCTTCATTTTTTTTCTTTTTCTAATTAAAACCATCCCCTGAAATATGGCACTCCTTTTCTAAATCAACACATCAAGATGATTGAAAAAAAGTCTACTCTACACAAGAAAACTAATAATTGTGGAAAACAGGATATTGGTGCGGCAGTAAACAGAAACAAAGTCCAAATCAAACACTTTTTACTCACAAGTGCTGCGATCAATATTGTCCTTAAGCAGAAAACATTACTGAAAAAGTTTATCCTTTTCTTTATCTTTTACAGCAAAATATTGAACACTTAATCCTGAAAATACAATTAACTTTCCTGTAGTTATATTCCAAGTGTTCCAAAAGGGATTAAAATAACTATTGATCAGTTTTTCAAGTAGTTCTTAAAGTGTTCCTTATGTATCTGTAATAACAGTAGTTCCTAGAGTAAAATACATGGCATTCATATATAGGTTGGATTTTAGGTCCGCAGGTAGGAAGACATTTCATCCAAAATCTGGAATAATAGGGACAGCGATCTTTAGAGGGTTTTCACTAATCTGCTGCGCTCCATGCCCGGTCATTTTCTTTTAGATGTTATGAGTGTATTTAATGTTTGTCGGACTTTAGAATACATGCAGGGCTGGGAGCACTATTTAACAAAGAAAAGCGTTGCACGTCTTCCTGCAGAGACATGATGGGACAAAGGGCAACTAACTGTTTGGCCTCTATCAGGGTTGGAGACATATCATGCAAACGGACTATGAGATGTAATAATAGACGGGGCATGACATTCTTAGATGTAGGATCGGACTCACCCACAATCCTGAGGGACAGCATGAAAATGTGAATAAATTCATCTCTCTGTCACTCAGCCCTGCATTATGCTGGCAATGGCATGACATTACAGAAAAAGCTGAGTAAGAGTGTCAGGTTGTGTGTCCAGCAGAGTCACTCACTGAGATTCAAAGTAACTTATGATATGTACAACTGTCAGTCTGCGCTTCTAACACAATTATACCAGTGTTATCAGGCTTTACAAGGTTGATTCCATTTCATTTTGCCAGTTATTTCAGGCATTTTATATCATGGTTGTGGAAAAACCCTCAGAGAGAAGAAGAGAGAAGAGTAGACCTTCATTGTGTCCATGGAAGATCTGGAAGAGGAAAACAGCAAGACTTAGACACCGACAAACCAGTAAATAAGTCCAGTTCAGAAGGCTTTCTTCTCCAGCTGGTCCAATATGGCCTGGATCTTCTGCACAGCGTCCTTTCGGGCTTGCCGGACGGCCTCCTGTCCCTGAGTCTCCACAGAGTCCAGCAGCAGCAGCTCTTTGGTTAGCAGCTCCTCCAGAACACGATAACTCTTGTCCGACTTTCTGCCAACAAACTCATCCACATCTTCCTGCAGCAGCATCATTCTGGCCATGACCAGCTGGACCTTGGCGAGGCTGGGGTTATCGCTCAGGGGTTGGGGTCCGGCCCGGGCTGGAGCTGGGGCCGGCGCCTGGGGCGGGGGCTCAGCTTGAGAAGGATTAGGATCACCTCTCCCGCTTTTGTTGTACAATTGGGGAGGTGAACATATTTCGGCAGGCTTTCCACTGGGGGCATTCAGGGATGGGGTTGGCCTGGGTTTAGGTCCCACTTGTGGGGCACGTTGGTGCTGCTGGTCCTACAACATAAAACCAAAGACTGTCAAGATATTTAAAAACCGTTAAATCTTAAAACCCCCATTACACCATGTTAACCCATATATACATACTCCTTTATGCCTGTATTATTGTGAATTTGACCTTTTGATATGGATTTGGTTTCATAAAACGTAATTCCTATATGTCCTGGAACTAGTTCTAGTTGGCTTAATGCATAGAGTTCATATCAACATAGCAGGGTGGTTAGAGTGATGGCCATTTTTATGTTGCCATTGCAAAGAAAAGTGACGGTTGTAGCCGGCTTACTTCTGGAAAATCAACTTATGGCAAGTGACTATGTGAGGTTTTTCAGTAAAGGCCATACAAGTAGTGGAGTAGTTAAAAGCATGGAGAGGTGTCTTATGGGCACTATCTTTGTTGCCTTGCTTAATATTTCTATTAGCAAGTCAGATACAAGGAAAACACAGGCTTAGAGTGGACAGTAGGCAAAATAAAGTTCTCAAAAAAGTGAATGTGACTGACTTGTGTTGACACTATAACAACCGACAATCACCAAATGTCTTTACTAGTCAAGTGACAAAGGTTCAAACAACAGTTTAAAGTCCGTTCATCTCTCATTTTACCTCTGTTTACATGCCTCCTACTTTCATCCATCAAAACTGCTTATAAGAATTGTAAAATCATAGACTATCAATTTGATTTTCAACCGATTTAAAAGGTCCCATGTCATGGACATTTCTGCTGATCATAATTCCATTGTTGAGGTATACTAAAATACTCCAGCCCCCCCCTGCCTATGAGCCCACTGTAATAATGTAAATAATTGTGATGTTGGATTATGTGTTACAATGGCGTTTGTTAGCAACCAGAAAATGACACCAGTAATGACAAACAGATGAGAATGCTGCGTGGGGTCTGGGTGCCGTGTTGGCGGGACGTTGTGGGGCTCGCTGCTCCGCCCTTTGAGGATCGAGGAGCGGACAGTGTGAGGTGTATTACTGGTGTCGTTTCCTGGTTGCTGCGTGGGGTCTGCGAGACAGCGAGACACTGCGGAACTCAGCCTGAGCACACACACGTGAGTGGAGATCAGCGGAGCCACGGCTGAGAAAAGATAAGGCTGAGTGAGTGTGTGTGCCGGCGAAACTCCGCGGACTACCGCGGCTGAGAAAAGATAAGGCTGACTGAGTGTGTGTGTGTGTGTGTGTGTGTGTGTGTGTGTGTGTGTGTGTGAGGAGCTCCACGGATTGGTCCATTTGGACCTGGGATTCGTTACGTCACTTTTCTCAGGAAGAAAAAAAATGGAAAAAGAGAAATCTCCAACGAGGCGTTCTGGGGCAGCATAGACAGGTCTTTTCTGTCTTAGAGTTTTACTCGCTACAGGGTGTACTTTGAGGGTTTGTGACTCTGCAGACCGTTCACATAAAAAGCTACATAACACACAAGGGGACGGGTAATAACCGGAAAAGCATGTCATGGGACCTTTAAAGATGTTCTTATATCTCTAGTTAATGAAATTCAGATCACAAGTTTGATTGTACCTTATCGAACAATTATCACGGAGGTTTCTTAGATTCAAAATGAATTGACTCCTGAGAATCGCGATACTTTGTGAGTTTTTTCCATCTTATATCAGCCTATCTTTTCATTAAAACCCCTAAATAAAAACCATGAATCATGACAACCACATTGAAATCAAGCCGCTGTAGATCATACCTTGGGTTGGTAAGGTGGTGGAGCTCCAGTTCCAGTCCCGGGCCATGCTGGAGGGTGGGACGGACGGACAGGATTGCCGTAGTGGTTTTGTGGAGGCTGCTGGCCTGGCTGCCATTGCTGCTGTGGGGGGGCATACGCTCCAGAGTGTGTCCATCCATCAGACTGGGGGCTAGGGTGGAGGGGCTGGCCAGTGGGGTACGGGGGGTTTGAGGGCATTGCATGACCTCCTTCACTGTAGTGAGGGTATGCCCCAGTAGGATATCCAGGACCCTGGAAGCAGAGCAGTGTTCATTTTATAATCAAAATCTATGAAGAAATGGTAAATGAGAAGAGGACTTAAAATGGTATTTATACAACGCTTTATCCTGTCTTTACAACTACTAAAAGTGCTTTATATTTACAAGTCATTATTCATCTATTCACACCTCATTCATGCTGTTTTTTTCTCAAGGAACCCCAAAAATGTTCAACAACAGTTTCCATGAATAATACGAGATGATGGCGAGAAGGAACTAAGGTCATTAAACACTGACTGTGACGATATCAACATTTAATATCGTTTCATATTTTACGAATGTCCTCACCCCTTGACACTGTGGACCAGGATAGTGATGATGCTGGTGTTGGGGGTGCCCAGACGGCCCACTGCTCTGCTCGGCAGGACAGGCCTGGTTGGGGTACGGCCCTGGAGCCTGTCTCTGAGTGTCAGCACAGTAAAACGGGTTGGACGGGTGGAAACCACTAGTCGAGTATTGGTTCTGCGCTGGGCTGTAGACACCATGGCCATTTGGATAACCTGCAGGCATTACCTTCATCGAAAGCACAAGAGATGGGGATTAATTTAAGACCCTCCCTTATCTGTGTGTTACTGTATCACAGTGATGTAATTGTTACAACATAGGCATTAGAATATGTGAGGGAAGGGTGAAATCACTTAAGAGACTTAAGGATAATGAGCAGATTTACTGCTACTGTACACCCGAGGATTAAAAAAAGGGCCAGTTTATGTTCTACCTGTTGATTGTACTGTGGTGGGACATCTGATCCCGATGGATAGGTGTTTGCATAGTGTCCTGTTGCATGAGACTCCGGATACCAGTAATGTGAGGGGTACCCTGGATACTGAGGAGCGTCCTGTGAACACAGAATACTTTCAAGATTTATATATTGTATTGTCACATTGCAATGGATAGCTTATTTGCCCAAGCGTCTCAAACAATGCAACATATATAATATATATTTAACACATACAAATACATAACATAGAGCAATAGACTATTTCAAATGATCAGAGGTGGAAGTAGTACTCAGATGTTGTACTTAAGTAAATGTAAAAGTACCAGAGTGTAGGAATACTGCATTCAAAATGTTACTCAAGTAAAAGTACAAAAGTATTGGCATGAAAACATACTTAAAGTGTCAAAAGTAAAAGTACTCTTTATGCAGAATTATCCATTTCAGAGTGTGAGTTCTACTACAGGTGTAACTAAAGTATTATTTAAGATAGATATATATATATATGTATTCTATTGAAATATATTAAATTATTTTTCACATCATTAATCCATATATGTAAAGTACTAAGGCTATTTATGAAATGTAGTGGAGTAAAAGTACACGACTAACCTCTGAATTGTAGTGGGGTGGAAGTATAAAGTAGCAACAAATTGATATACTCAAGTAAAGTCCCTCAAAATTGTACTTAAGAACAGTACTAAAGTAAATGTACTTGGTTACTTTACACCACTGCAAATGACAATTGTGGTGCTTATTCATGCATGTGATGCATGAATAAGTAAACTACATACGTGTTAGGTCATTTAAAAAAGGAGTTGAAAATGTCTCTTAGTAACAGGAGTCATTTTAAATGTGAGCTGTACTTGGTACGAGCAGACAGGAGATTGTAAATGCTTTCGAAATCCCCACCTTCGTGAAGAAACTGAGTAAACATTGGCACTGACACATATGTTTGCTGAACTAGTTTTGCACAGAGCAGCACTAATGTGCCATCTAACAGAAACCAGGCCACGCTGAATATTTAAGGAAATATATATCTTAAACATGTGCGGGTGATACGACTGTAGTATTATCAGCAGTGGGGTCAAGTCCAGATGAACGTGACAAAGTGTAGCGGTTACTATCAACGTTATATAATGCCAGCTAGCTCCGTTAGCCTTGAAGCTAGCATGAATATAGCTCTTACCTAATGCGAGCTAGCAGGGTGAATACGCTTTTCTGTACAAACATGAAAATTAAAACACATTTTAAAAGACAGAGGCTAACCCCCTTTGTCGAAGCTGTGTCACTTGCCATGGTGTTATTCCAGTTCTGGTTAGTATTCCCCGAGTTACAAGTCGAGGGCCGATTTGACTGCATTTGAAGA